>NC_052360.1:28027398-28220832 GCF_009727055.1 Benincasa hispida
ATATTAAATTAATAGAATTAATTAAACTGTTTAATTAATTATTAATTATTAATTTTATTAGAAAAATTCATTATTGAATTAATTTTTGTAAAATTAATAAAATTTTAATTTTAATTAAAGAATTAAAATTAAAAATTAAAAATTGATTTATATTTTGAAATTGAAATTAAAAATTCAAAATGGAAAAAATTGGAAATTTGGAAAAACCCACAAAGTGGGATTTTTCCACTCAATTTCAAATCACCTTAATCACCATAATCTACTAGTTCCACCAACTAGGTAGTGTCTTCATGGGATAAAGACTTCAAAGCATGGGTTGATAGTTTAAAATATAAAAGGGATTCAGTTAAAAAAGACATGCAATTTGTTGAATTGCTGAGTTTTTGAAAGTTGAAGAAGTTATTCTTCAACAAGCTGAAAAATCAGAAAACCTCTCCTCCAATTTTCCTAAGTTCAAGCTTGTTTTGAGTTCCACACCTTAATCTAAGGTTCCTATAGAATAGTATGGAAGCTTTAGTGGTGGTTCACGACCTGAATTGAAGAAGATTGCAGCTGTATTTTGTCGAAGAAGATGATCTTCAAAGGTATGTAATGAAACCCTTTTGATACCCCATAAAAATGCTTAATTTGATGTCAAAATTGAGGCATTAAAATGCTTAATGATCCTGTTTTCTTCCCGTGCATGTTTCTGTTAACTAACAACTTTATCTTCCTAGATTGGATATCTTTCATGAATTTAACATACGTTGGCATTTGCTCTAATGTCTCTGCAAAAGGTATGTTACTATGCAACTTTTTTAATATCTTTAAAAATTTAGAAACTTGAGCATCTACCTTCTTTTTCTGAAATCTTTGAGGAAAAGGCAAAGTCTTAAGGACAAAAGGTAAAGAGTTAGAAGTACTCCCTGTTTTTATCTCGGATTTTCCACCTTTTCTTGAGATGCAAGCTTCTCCTTTTCAAGTTCATAATTCATGATATATTCTATTTGCTCTTGTGTTAGCTCATCCCCATTAATCACTAGAGGCTTGTTCAACTCCTTGTCGCTCCTAAGTGTGATTTCTTTGCATTCTTCTCTAGGATTTTTCTTAGGGCAACTAGGAGATGTACCTTTTTGTATAGTATGCACCGTAGAGGCCACTTAACTCGTTTGCATCTCCAAGTTTTGAATGGACTTGTCATGGCTTTGTATGGTGCCCAATACGGTATGGACTGAGCTCTCCAAAGTAAATGTTTTCTCCTTGTTTACCTTGGTAACCATCGTTAACTTCTTTAAGAATGGTTTTTTTTCATCTTGGGAAAAACCTGGAGAAGCCATAACATTCTTGTTATTTACATAAGAAAAAATTTCATGATTTCTCAAACTTGGGTGATAATGTATTGGAATTTGTTATTGGCCTTTATATTGTCCTCTATCCACATATTTAGTAGTCTTAATATCTTGTGAGTCCCAAAGTTCTTGAGTTTCAGCTGCTTTAGCTGCTAGAGAGGCCATGGATAATGAATTATGTACTTGACCACATGCATTCAATTTATTCAAAGAATTAGTAATTGTGGTCAAAATTGAGCCTTGATAGCACTTACCTCATTAACTTCACATAGTCTTGCTATTTTATTGGTTGAGGCTCTCTCACTTGGCCAATTACAGCTTATAGTGGCCATGTCCTCTAGAATAGCATAGGCCTCTATAGCAATCTTCGAAAAAATAGACCCCCTAGAAGTAGCATCCAAGATTGCCTTAGTGTTGCCATTCAATCTATCATAGAAGAGTTGAGTTTGCAACCAACTAGGATATCCATGTTATGTACATTTTTTAAACAGATCTTTGTGAAGGAACTCTAATTATAGAGAACCTTTGAGCAGAAGTGGATCGTCCAAACCCATTGTGAATGACGCATAAATTTACAGTCATACAAAATAGATTATGTATTAAATCATAAATTACAGCATGTTTTGAAATAAAAACAAAGGATTAAGAGACTATACCTTTGAAGAACCATTCTTCAAGTATATCCCTCGATCAAACTTGCTCGCGAACGCAATGAACAACTCGATCTTCCTCGAACAAGTAGCAACTCAATCCTTGAACAAACTGGACACTACCACTAGATTGCATTGGTATTCTCGGTGTGAGAATCAAGGAGTGGTGGGCTCTGGCTTATTTCGATTTGAGGGAAGGTTTAGAGTTTAGGAGGAAGATGATCGAGTAAAGAAAAAACATGGTCGTGTAAAAGATGAAGTCTATCGCATAGACAATATACTTGACCGTGTAGGCTCTCAACTGATCGTATAGTAAGACTCTCTTACCCGATTGCTAAAAAATGCCAGTCGTTCACTTTTCAAGTGGAATAGTTAAAACCATTTCATTTATCCCACTTTTGCCATAAAACCGTATAACTACCCATTATGGAGAAAAAGAAATTTAATTATCAAATAACTAATAAATATAAATAAATATGATAACTAACTTATCATATTATATTTATAACCTATAGTTTTAATATTGCATCATATACAATATATAAATCATAGTTATTTTTCTTTATTTATGGCATTTAATATAAATCATATTTATATTAAATTTAATAACTATGAATATTATTCATAGAAAATATATTTGAATCATATTCAAATATTAGTTATTCCAATCAAACAATAATGTATAAAATACATTATATCAATTATATCATATATAATTTAATTAATTTAATTATATCATATATATTCAAATTCCCTCTTATTAATTTGAACATTTCAGATTAACCCAAAAATTGATTCTCAACTTAAATCCATTGAGCTACCAAGGGGACCTTATGGACCTGTAGCTTAAAGCTTCAATGGTACGTGAATAACTGATTAAACTCTTTAATCACATTATCCACCATCCATTAACTGTCGAACATTCTATTAAAGACCGACAGCTGCACTCTTCACAATATAGATAGCTTTCTGTGTCCATTGGATATAACCAATCAATAGTACGATGACCCTTCACAAATCGTTCGTAAGTACAGCTAGGCCAAATTACCGTTTTTCCCCTGTAGTCAGATCTAACTCCTTTAAGTACCACTGATCTCTATAATGAACAATAGATCATAGTTCCATTATGACTAAACCCCTCTCGGGCAAAAAGAGAGTATGGCGCCACATTGTTCAAGACTCGGAATCAGCCTTTAAGGGAGCAATTTATCTACTTACCCCTACTTCGGGGAAGGAGTGAATTCCATCTTGTATAGCTGAGTTCCCAACTCCCCAATAAGATGAATCCCCAAAATGGTAGGCTTGTTGAGTCGGTGATCTAACCACTCTTACCCATGCAAATCAAAGAACCGCTACCATAGGCAGGAGTTCACAACTCACTCAGGATTAATGTCATACTACCTATGGTTATCCTAGTGAAATGAAAGTCTCAATTATAAATGGCGTTATATAACGAGACTAAACATTTCGTGATCCGGTCTTATAAAACTCCTTTGTATAGAATATCCCCACTCACATGTCTAATACATGAATGATCAGGATCAAATCATTTATAGCACTTTACAACATTTGTAATATCTACAAAATGGGTCATACTCGTAGTGTCAACAGGATAAGGTACCTAGTCTTATCCATGTACTATAGATCATTTAGGTTATCACTTAAAGTACGATCCACTTGTATGTCTCTATATACATGTTTAAGTTACAACGATAACCATGGATCTTAGTCTATTGGTTTGTGGTTGATACAACTAAAATATCAAATATTTCATAGGCTGAAGTGAATAAAATATCATATGTTATAAATCACATAATGTTTATTCATACAAGTGTTTACAAACTACGGGGCCCTACGAGATTTAAGGCATCAACCCCAACACTTTGTACCTTTCCCAACATTCAAATAATTATTCATCCGATTGTTGAGAAAAATAAACCATTTCAAACCTCAATTTAGAAGACTTGTTAGGAGGGAAGTATTAATTCAAGAATAATTGAGCTAGCTCCTCTGAAGTGGTGGTACTCTTTGATGGTAAGGTTTCTAACCGATCCTTATCCTTGTTCTATAAAGAAAAAGGAAATATAATCTTAGTCTAATTGCATTATTTGTAACTCCACTAATCTTAACTGATCCACAAATCTCAAGGAAAGATCTAAAGTGCTTATGAGGATTTTCAGTAGAGTGTCCTCTAAAAGTAATCTCCCTCTCCATTTGAATCAACACTGGTTTTAGCTCAACGTTATTTGCACTAAGAGGTGCCTCCACAATTTCGGGTTGAGCAATAGGGAGAAATATTTGGAAATAATCCCTAATTTCCTTTTCCCGTATCTTCATTCCATCTCTTATTCTACTCTTTGCATATTCCTAAAATTTTTCCTCAAGGTAGTTTAATCTCAGGGTTAAGAGGCAAAAGATGGGTGTTTTTGTTACGGGGTATGCATAAGAGGAAACACCAAGCCATATTAGAACAAAAATAACTTTTAGTCTAGAATGTTTCCAATTCTTAAAATATTAAACAAAAACCATTATTATTGATCCCCCGACAATGACACAAAAAACTTGATGTGTGAATCACGTGCACGCAAGTGTACTTGGTCAAGTTATAGTAATTAAAAGGGCTTAAGAGGTCGAGTATCATCCTCGGGGATCAATTTAATAGTTATTATTTAGCTATCTCATAATTGTGTCAATTTTAGCTAAGGAATCGAAATCGAGTTTGAGTTTGTGATTAAAACAAGAAAGGAAAGATATAAAAGTGTTTTGAAAATTCAATAGCAAAAGTGTTCTAGGGTATTGAATACATTAATTACTTCATTAGGCTACTTTAGTCAATTTATGGAATCATGTATAAACATAATGCCTAAGTTTAGAAACTTAATTCAATATTACTTTCTCTAAAATATAACATATTCTCATGCAACTTGAATGAAAGTAATTTCTTGAAATCAAATTAAGAAGCAAGGCATTAAGAATTGTCATTAACAACTTTCACTATTAGCCTAACTATTTGTATGAAAGATTAATAATGATTTAGTGATATTGATTCGGTTAAATATTCAATCTCTCAATTAAACCTTCAACCTAAAATTCATTGAAGGCCAATCAACAAGAATAAAGCACGACATCATTAAAAAGCAAAGAGTTCAATAAGCATCCATGAGAAGACTAAACTTAACCTAAATTCATAACAACTTCATCAATACCCTAAAACTAGCAAGTTTAGCCATCCATAGCTTGCACAAATATACTTTCATACATAAATCCAAACATAAAATATTAATGAAAGAAAGGCAACCAAAGAAGAACTATTTTGAAGACTTATTTGATATTTTTTCTTGATCTCTTGAATCCTTCAAGTTTGTCTTGATCGTCACCTTGGGAACTCGAATGGTTTCTTAAATAAACCCTAAAATTCTCTATGTAGCATAAATCCTCTTTTAGGTCTGAATTTTCTCTTTTTTTCGTGCTTTGAGTGTTGAAGAGCATCCAAATATATAGAGGAAGAAAACTTGGAACCCAAGAACTTGCCACATTTAACATTTTTTAAAAAAATTTTTGGAAAGATTGGCGTCGCGACACTTTCTTGCTTTTGGCCCTCCCACAAAGGCCTTTGCTGCAGCGCAGTGACGCTAGCCTAGCACTACGACGCTCTGCTAAATGTCAAAATTTTTTGCTCTCGAGTCTATAGCAACGTTACGCTACGCGTTGCGCTATCCTGCCCTTTGATATTTTGGTCTTTTTCATCTCTTTTCTTCACTCTCTTTGATTTATTGCTCGATGTTTTATCTTGTTAGGCATATTAGATCATTTTTGGCTCATTTTGACTATGAATTCGATTCTCGAACATAAACCCCGAAAATCACTAACAAACACATCAATTCTCATAAAATCACAATAAAAACTATCCTGAATAAAAGGCAAATAATGCACATTTTGTGTGCATTTCACCTAACATGCTCTTTGACAACGCCTTTTTCTGGTGTCTTTTAATTTCTAAAAAGAGCCACACATAAAAGAATTGTATAATACCAAACTACTCTTATCACTTCAAAGAAGTAGCAATAGTGGTAAGTTTAAGGCAATCCCTAGGGAAGCACAATTTGTTACGTTAAGTTAATTCTTTAGTTATAGCTGTAGATAGGGAAAGGGGTTATGTGTGGAAAAGATAATTATGCAAGAAATTAAAGTAAAGTGGGTAAATGTATTCAAGGAATGAAGATTCTAGCTTTTGGGAGTAATTGGCTCCTACGTAATTTCTTATCATCGAACTATTTTTATTAACTCATATTAATTATGCTTTGCACAATGACATGTTCGACTCGACCTAACTAGCCTCTACAGAGGCAGACAACTAGCAAGGACCGAATCACGGAAGCGACCCAAGTATAATTAAAACCTCTACGACACTCAAATTAACTAAATGCCATCAATCCTATCGGACTTTTAGTGGTTATGAAGAATCAATTACATTTGCATTAAATCCTAAGTTTCTATTATGTGGTTACTTAACTGGAAAGCCCAATCTAATTAACCTAAGTTCTTCGGACCAAATCAAATCAAGCATTTTAAGATTTATGGTTAGACTATAAACCCTAGCATGTGAGATTTAAAATTTGCTGCTCGGTGACTTTGAAGGGATCGAATCCTGTAGCGGAAGCGTTGTGAACGTCTTGCATTCCACAATTTGATTTTTACATAAACAAATTTAATATACTAAACAGAATATAAACATGTAATATAGAATGCTTTAGGAAAAAAAATAGAGCCATTATTACCTTTGTAGATTCCCAAGTTTCATGAACAATCCTCTTTAAGTTCCAATGAACGACTCCTCCAACGATCTTGATCACAAATAATTTCTTGAACATTCTCAAACACTACCACGAGAGTAACCTCGTTCTTCTCTAGGATTCCAATAGAGGGATAGATGGTATCCAACTATTGGAAAAGGGAGAGGGAGGGGAGGAAAAGTTTTTGGAGAGTAGAGAGGATTCTCTTTGTGACTTAGGAAAAAATTTACACGGTAACACTTGTGTGTTGTGTATTGTCAGTATCTGTGACTCCCAAAAGGTCTATAGGGAGGTCTTTATATAAAGAAGGGTCAAACTTTTTTCCTAATCCTTTTCCTATTCCCCTTTTCCATAATTAATTAATTAAATAACACTTATTTAATTTATTAGCACAATTAAATGACACTTATTTAATTTAATTTTCACATTAATTAAATAACTATTTATCTATTAAATTAAATTTAATGTATATATATATATTTAATTATCATAAACAACGCATGTATATGTGTAATATTTCTCTATTAATTAATTATTTGTGAATCTAATTAACTTGAATTAATTTTCAAATACTACTTTCTAATTTAATTTGAATTATAGATTATATCCATAATCAATTATATATTAATCACATTAATATATGATTTCCTCGAATTAATTTGAACAATTCAAATCATCCTTCTTAAGTATCCTCTCATGAGCTAACAAAGGGACCTGGTGGACCTGTAGATTAAAAGCTCCAACGATATGAGATTAATTTGCTAAACTCATTAATTAAGTTAATCAATATTCGTTAATTGTGGGTACACTCCACTAAAGACCCACAATTGTACTCTTCTCACTACAGTTATATTTCTGTTTCTACAGATATAGACCAATAACAGCAAGTTAATTTTTCATGAATGTCCGTAACTCCAATTGGGTCAAATTATCATTTTACCCTTGGGTTACCTTTGAATCCTTAAGTACTCGTGCTCTTCTAATGAACAATATGTTTATGGTCCAACCAATAAACAGAAACCCTCTTCAGGCCAATGAGAGGGTAGGACCCTTTGTTCAAGTCATGAAGATACCACTTAACGGAACACTCATCTACTTATCCTTAAGGCAGGAATGAGTGAATTCCATCTTGTATTGTTATGTTTCCAACTCCCCACCCGGCCTTATCTCCAAAATGGCAAGCATATCGAGTCAATGAACTAGCCATCTTTACCTATACAAATCAAATGACGATCTCTCATGAACAGAAGTTCATAATATACTCAAACTTAAGACTAAGTTGCCTAGGTCATCCTATTGAAACGGGAACCCTAATAGTTAATGGTGTTACATCCAATGGTTACCATTTCGCTGTCCAATCTTATGAAAACTCATTACATATGATACCCCTACTTGCATGTTCATAACGGGTAGAAATGCACGTTATTACAGCGCAAATAAGTAAAACAATGAGGGAATATGACAGTAAAAATATACAATATCATGTCCAAAAGCGTTAAACTGAGAAAATTGCGATCACATGCGCCTATCGCATAAAAGCAGCTAATTTACTTATTTTGTGCAGGAAAAATGCATTGGCGCAAGTAAAATTGTGATTCAAAGAATTAGGCGTCCGCGCTCATTGAAAGATTGCTATCGCAAAGTCATGTGATCATATGCGATCGTGAGAAGTTGCTCAAAAAGGTGGCCGCATAAAGACCTGTCTCTTATACACATCTAGATGTGTATAAGAGACAGCTTCAAGGATGGCCGCATAAAGACTGCGCATCAAGGTGACAACATAATAAAACATGATGGGACGGAAAGTTGATGACGGTTGAATTCGAATTTAGTTGACAATCCGTTAAAGCCACACTGTAGCAAGTACACTAAACTTTTGGTGACCATTAATCGGCGTATCAGAGGAGGAGATTTATGACCGCCCATCAATGCAATCATTAGAGAGAAAATCTTCTTCACCTCGAGCTCTATAAATATCGAAGGTCACCATGGTTAACAAGTTAGATCATATACAAGATAGAGAGTCGTTAGCCTGTTCATAGTCATACTTATACTTAGAAGAAGAGACGAGCCAAGAGAAGAAGATGTCGAGATATCATTCTTGGACAGCCCGAAAGACTGCTGGGAAGCGCTACAAAAGGAAAAAGGGCCAACACTTGCGAAAGTAAGGATATTCATCTGGGCAGAGTTGGAGTGAAAAGACAGTGTAAAAGGCCATGGGAAGCAAGACATTGCTACCGAGCTTCTTATCTCTACATTCTATTGCTATTCTATATTTTACATCTAATTTATAGACAATGGAAATCTCATTTCAACTTATGTTCAATCTCTCTATACTTCGCATGAGTAGCTAAATTTCTGAATGGGTTGAGAAGTACTTAGCTAGCATGACTTAATATTTTCATTTTATGTGATCATCTTGTATTATATATGCGTCATTCACCCTTTAGAGATACTTGAAAGAGTAGTCTAAAGAAAGAATCTAGACTTGAGAGAGTCAGATTAGAATCTAGGCTTGAGAAATTTAGATTAGAATCTAGGCTTGAGAGAGTCAGATTAGAACCGCATAAGCAGGAGATAGAAACTTAGACATAAGTTCTATTTGCTATTACGCATCGCATGCACCCTAAGGATACGATAGTATGCGGTCACCTTGTATATTTGTGCATCATTCATCATCACATAGACAAGAATAGAGGCTCAGACATCAGTCCTACCGACATTTTCGTAGACATCGCATACATCCTAAAAATAAGAACTATGGCATTTGCATTGAGAGATGTCGTGTTGTGTTTGTGTGTAGCATGATCGCATAACTTGAACGCAATCTTAGAAAGTGTTAGCTAAACCCCTTCTCAACCTGTTCATCGCATACTCATTGTAATTCTCGATTTCATCAACTCTTTATTCGCACTCCGTCGCATAAGAAATATACTTAAACAAAACAACATCCAACTCATTTGCATTCACCACCGCAAAGGAATCAAATTTACTGTCGCATATTAACTCAGTAATCCCTATGTTCGACCCTAGACTTATCAAGAAACCTAGTGAGAGTTATACTTGGGTCTTATTAGGAAAACTTGCATGTGCAACGCATAACACGTCACCGCAACTTCACATCATAATTGCATCACATTTACAACGCATCAAGTTTTTGGCGCTGTTGCCGAGGATTACGGCAGTACATATTACGCTAACAGTAAATTCTTTTGATTTTCTTTGCAGCATTTGACCTATCTGTACTGCCATTCCTTACACGGGAAGAAAGCAGGTGTTGTATGAGTGAATGACACATTCCTAAGCCCAACTAAGACCTAGAGATCAAAAGAACGTTCTGAAGAAGACAAAGAGACAACCGCTGACAACAATAAGAGAGAGATCCCAGAATGGCGGAACAACCAAAAGAAAGAGCCGCTAACGAAAACAACATCATGGCAAACCCCATTCTCCTGGTGAACGACCGCAATAGGCCCATCTGGGACTATGCGTCACCTTACCTCTATGATTTCTCCCCATGAATCATGAGGCCAGCTTTGGACGGATCGAGGTTTGAGATGAAGCCGGTTATATTGCAGATGATTCAGATAGCCAGACAGTTTGGTGGAAGGCGTGGCGAGGACCCGCATGCCCATCTTCAGAGTTTCATCGAAATCTATAACACTTTTGTGTTCCCAAGCATCTCAACTGAAGAAATTCGACTAACGTTGTTCCCATTTTCGTTATACGATCAAGCAAGGAAATTGGCATATTCTCTTAAACCAGGGGAGATAACCTCGTGGGAACAAGTTGTAGAGAAGTTCATGAAGAAATACTTTCTTTCTACCAAGAATGCAAGAAGGAAGAAGTTGATCACGAATTTTGAACAAGAAATTGACCGATCGCTCGGCGACGCCTAGGCGAGGTTTAAAAGATTAGTGCGAGACTATTCGCACAACGGATTAACTGACAGTCTCCAGATGGAGATATTTTATCACGATTTGAACCCTGCATCGCAGAAGCTGCTAATACTGCAGCAGCTAGTGGTCTGCTTGATAAAACTTATGATGAGGCGAAGAATATCCTTGATTGCATTTCGAAGAATCACGAAGATTGGCGAGAAAACGATAAACGACTAAAAATTCGAGAAGGTGACGTAAACAATAGGGTCATCGCATCACTACAGAATCAAATGAATGCGATGGTTAATCTGTTATAGGGCATCGCAATCAACAGCCTTGGAACGCATAGAGGGCAAGTCAACGCAATTGAACAAACGAACACGAGTTGTGCTACTTGTGGAGAACCGCATTCGATTAAAGAATGCCCAAGGAACCCGCAGTCAGTCTATTTTGTAAAAGACAACCCTTTCTCTAATACATACAACTCCGGGTGGAGAAACCACCCCAATTTCGCTGTGAAAAATCAACAACAGAGTTATCAACCTATGGCGCAAAAAGAAGGACCGAAGGATTTTTCCAGCAAACGAACAGTCAACCGCAACATCAAGCCAGCAGCTCGCAAGCACCGCCATCATCCTCTTTGGAGAGCCTATTAAAGCAGTACATTGAAAAGAACGAAGATGGTCCTCTAGAGCCAGGCGACTTCCATCCGCAATCTCGAAATCCAATTAGGATGGATTGCGGGAGAGCTTCCTCGTTCAAGGTAAACATTGATCCTAATGTGGATTTCCTAGAATTCTCATTAGTTTGAAAATCAGAGTCGGCGTATCTTGTAAGGATCAAATCATTTGCTCCATACACCAGCTTATAGTCTCTCGTTCTCCTAAGATACCTGATGATATTCTTAATTGCGATCCAGTGGTCTAACCCTGGATTAGACTAGTACCTACTGACTATTCCCACTACATAATAAATGTATGGCCCAATGCAAAGCATAACATACATTAAGCTGCCAACAACTAAGACATAGGGAATATGTCTCATATCCTTATTTCCTTGAGGGTCATAGAACAGGCCACCTCTTGTTTCCTTAGGGTAACCAACAAATTGGCATAATCTTGAACGAGGTTTCAACTTCTTAAGATTTACTAACACATGTGCAAAAAAAAAAAAAAAAAACCCTAGATTCTGAAGTAACATATGAAGGATCTCTTACCAAAGAGTTCCATGAGCGCGTTCGGATCACTCCGATCTCACAGTGACCGAAATACAACAATATACATTCAAACGTATAGTTATGCAAACAAATAGTAATTATCAGCATGCTATGAACAAGAAATAAACGAGAGAGAGTTACTATACCAGTTGAAAACGTTCTTCAAACTTCGGAATTCAACGCAGCAGAAACCTCCACGCGATCTACCAATGCCCAACAGAATCGTCAACTACAGCAGCACAAACACAAACGCCCCGGGGATGACACCATTAGAAAATAGCCCCAGGTATTCTCGGAGTGAGAACCCAAAGCGTGGTCTTTGGTGAATTTGGTAGAGGAAGAAGAAAGCACGGATCGTGTAGGCGAAAAGCAAGTGGGAGGGAAAAATACGCTATCGCATAGCAAAATACTTATCGTTTAGGAGAAGTTACACGATCATGTAAGTTTTACTGAACGATCGTTTAGAAAATGGTATACGATCATTTAAGAAAGCTATCTGATCGTGTAGGAACTAACGTGCGATCATTTAGGCGTGAGGTGGACAATCGTTTACACGAAGAGTGACTATCACATAGGCTCTCGAAATTCTGAAGCGATCGTTTACAATTCACCAGCGCACGCTCTCTTTCTTTTTTTTAGACGGGCGATTCAAAATGAAAACTATTTTCATTTTAATTCATTGGTTACAATAACTGATGTTGCCCCACTAACCCACGTCCAGACGTGATTTTTGGGTTAATTATCATATAATTAACCAACTAAAATATTAATAAATATAATCATATTATATTTTTAACCTATAGTTTGATATCACATATCTATTATCTTATTTTCTCCTCTACTTGATATAAATCATATTTATATCTAATTTTCTAAAAAATAATGTATCTCATACATTTAGCCAATTATATTATATATAATTAACCAGTCTAGTTATACCATATATAATCGAATTTCCTCTTGTCAATTTGAACATTTCAAATTAACCCAAACACTGGTTCTCGACTTTATCCAAGCTACCTAGGGGACCTAATGGACCTGTGGCTCGATACTTCAATGGTCCGTGGATAGCTGACTAAACTTTTTAGCCACAAGATCCACTATTCGTTGACTGTCAGATATTCCACTAAAGACCAATAGTTGAACTCTTCTTACCACAGATATATTTTTGTGTCCATCGAATATAACCAATCATGAGTACGATGACCCTTCTCAGATGCTCGTAAGTACAGCTGGGCCAAAATAGCCTTTTACCCCTATACTTACATCTCACTCCTTAAGTACCATTGATTCCTCTAATGAACAATACAACATAGTCCAACTATGTGTGAACACCTCTCAGGCCAAGAGAAGGTATGTGTCGCCACATCGTTCAAACCTTGGAATCAACCCTTAAGGGAGCTATCTATCTACTTACCCCTGCCTCGAGGAAGGAGTGAATTCCATCTTGTGTAGCTGAGTTCCCAGCTCCTAAATCAGATGAATCCCCAAAATGGTAGGTTTGAATCGGTGAGCTGGCCACTCACACCCATATAAATCAAAGGATTGCCCTCAATGGCAAGAGTTCCCAACTCACTCAGGATTGAGGTCATGTTACCTATGGTCATCTTAGTGAACTGAAGTCTCTGTCATGAATGATGTTATATAATGAGACGTTAACACTTCGTGGTCAGGTCTTATACAAACTCTTTGTATAGGACGCCCCCCTCACATGTTCTTAACTTGAATGATTAGGATTAGACCATATGTGACAAGTCACAACACTTGTGACCATTTCACAAAGTAGGTCGCGTCCGTAACGTTACCAGGATAAGGTTTCCCTCCTATATCCATATACTACAGACCATTTTTGTTATCACTCAAAACATGATCCTTTTGTATGTCAACACATACATGCTTGAGTCACATACAGATAACCAGGGATTTTATGTTTATTGGTTTGTGGTAAAGCAAATAAAACAAGCAACTGAGCAAAATACAAGATATGAAGTAAATATTATATATTATACAACACAAGTGTTCGTACAAATTGTTTACAAACTACAAGACACGAGACTTTAGACATCAACCCCAACAACATAAACTTGGTTTATGCCTCCTCCATAACTCGAAAGGTATTTCAGAAACACTATTTGAAGGAACATTGTTCAAGATGTAAACTGTAGTCTATACTGCATACCCCCAAAACGAGTTAGACAATCGAACATAGCTCATCATAGAACAAATCATATCTAATATCTTCTTTCTGATACACCGTTCTGCTGAGGTGTACCAGGTGCTGAGAGTTGGGATTGAATTCCATATTCTATCATATAGTCTTGGAATTCTAAATCCATGTACTCTTCACCTCGATTAGATCGAAATTTTTTAATTGTTTTACCTAATAAGTTTTCAACTTCAACCTTATACTCTTTGAACTTTTCAAAGGCTTCAGACTTATGTTTCATTAGGTATAAGTAACCATACCTTGAATAATCATCTATGAAAAAAATGAAGTATTTGTACTCTTCTCTAGCATTTACATTCATTGGACCACAAAGATCCAAATGTATGAGCTTTAAGGGCTCTTTGGCTCTATAACCTTTTCCACTAAAAGATCTTTTAATAATTTTTCCTTCGAGACAAGATTCACATAAAGGTAATGAATCATCTTCTAACTTGCTTAGAAGTCCGTTCTTTACCAATCTCCCAATCCTATCATGATTTATATGGCCTAATCTCAAATGCCAAAGATACATATCATGTTACTTAGAGAAAATCTTCGCCTTTTTGTTTGAGTATTAGCAGTTTTAAACATCTCATGATTTAAAAGTGCTTTTGATTCAATTGATCTCAACACATATAAGTTGTCTTCTAGTTTAGCTGAACAAATAGTCACACCATTTTTCATAATGAACACTTCATTAGAATTAAAAGAAACAGAGTACAATTATTCAATTAAACAGGAAATAGAAACAAGGTTCCTCCTCATTTTTGGAAAAATGTATATTTTTTTAAAAAAATAAATCTACTTCCAAAACACAACTTAGCAACTCGCACTGCACGATCTAAAACGGCATCTCTCGTTCCAACCTTGAGCGTCATTTCACCATCTATGAGTTGCTGCAAGCAACTAAGTCCCTGTAAAGAAGAACAAACGTGATTAGTGACTCCTAAATCAAGTATCCAGGCATCATGATCATTTTCAACTAAACAAGTTTCCAGAACAAGTAAATCATATTTACCTTTTTTTCTCTTTCTTCTTCTCATCAAGGTACTTGGGGCAATTGCATTTCTAATGATCATCCACGTTACAGTGGAAGCATTTGTCCTTGTCAGCCTTAGCTTTGCCTTTGCCTTTTCCAGCAACGAGAGCCTTTTCCTTCACTCTTTTCTTTTTCTGGATCTTTTTAGACCTAGAGGTCGAAGAAATAGACTTAGTTCCAGAGGATAGAAGTGCAGATGTAGGCCTTACAACTGAACTATTGAAACCCTTATGGAACTTTTTGGAATGGTTAACATTTGAATCTTCTTCTACCGGTCACTTACCTTTCATAAGGGGCTTAAGAGTCTATAACTCGTTTAGAAGGATAGTCAGATTGTACTATATTTTGTTCATAATCGCATTTCTGCGAAATTGAAGAAAACTCTTTGGAAGAGATTCTAAAATAAATAACATTTGACTCCGCTCGTCGATGACCGCACCATTCATTTCAAAGGCATTGAACTAGACCACTAGGTCAAAAACATGTTCTCTCATTGATTGGATTTCTTTCACACATACATTGTAAATGTACTTGAGGGCCTCGTGCCGGATCTGAATGGACAACTATCCAAACATTTCCTGGAGGGACTCAATGATCTAACGTGCAGACATCATGGCCTTATCCTCCTTGGTAAGAATGTTAGACAGACTTCCCAAGATGTAGACTCGAGCCTTATCATTGGCCTTCGTCCAACGATCATAAGCATCCTTCAACGCTTGGGATGCATTTCGACTAGGGACTGGAGGACATTCCTTCATCAAGACAAACTTCAGATCATCAATAACCAGAATCCTATTTAGGTTAGATTTTTATGTCGCATAGTTTTCACCGATTAATTTCTCATTTTTAAGCAAAGATATGATTGTGGAAGACATGTTGAAACATACATCAATTAATTGACCATATTAGTTATATTTTTCATAACCCATTACTTAATAATTCAATCAATTTAGCAAAGACGTATGTAATTATAAAACCCTAATTAAATTACTAATTTTCGTTTTTGCAACGATACTTCAAACGTTTAGAGCAACAACCACCGAAAGGTGATCAACTCCTCCTCCCCTAAATTGAGACAATCTCAGTCAATCACTAACACCATAATAACTTTTATTCCTATAGTTTTTAGCTACCGTTGTTTCAGTCAATGATTCATTAACTAACTTAATTCATCCCGTAAGTATGACCATCCCATTTCCGAATCTCAGAGGTACACTTCAATAGTACTGAAAGGAAAGACAACTGTTAAAGATTAACCTAAGAAACCCTATCCATTGCTGGAGTTTGCGTTGATCCGGCCCTCCGAAAGAATGGTCACTCTAGGACGACATGCAAGCAGACCATAGGAATCTCACGGTGCAACCTAATGGAAGAGACCGTAGGATACTTTGACACGTGTCTCTATCCCACTTACTACAAATACTTTCCCTATTCACCTTGTTATTGTCCCATGCAAACATTTTTCGAAGGGAGGCCGCGCTCAGGACGACATGAAGCCGAGCATGAATCTCACGGTTTGAACTCTTAGAGACGTGAGAGCTAAAATTTGATACATCACACATATCAATATCCTCCCACTAAAGTATTCTAATATTTTAAAGATTTGATTATACTTAATTAAAACCTAGCTAATGAATTTATCTAAGTTTTTTTAAATTTACCCAATATAATATTTATATTGAATAAGTTAACAATACTTTATTTTATTTATCAAACTCTTTTAATAAAATCAATCATTTATTGCATGCTTATAAAATATTTATCCAACTCACCTTCCAAGTCGGTTCTAGGTGGAGGTGTTCCGTTTCCGTCAGCTTAAATACCCCCTCCTAGACAGAACATTCCTTAGACAAAGGTCCCTTATGGGCAATTATTTTATAATTTTAATCTTTTAATCAAATTCATTTTAATCCTATTAAAACAAATTAAAAAGATTAACCTATTCCTAATCCCATTAGAAAAAACGTAAGTCCAACTTGATTGATTTTAAACTATTTAAAATTAATTTGGATCTATATTTGCATGCAACTCTTGATTATAGATTTTAAATCATCTCATTAAAACTACAACACTTATATTTTAATGTTTTAATAAAACCTATAAATTTGCATCTAAAGACATCGATTAAATACAAAAATTATATTTATCGAAGTAATGTCATGCTCAATGCAAATTCCATTTTCATTTGATAAATATAACACTTATATAAATCATACATGAAAAACAAGCACTCACATACAGTATTCCACTATTTATTATAACAATTTTAATATATAGTATGATGCATGGACATACTTGGATTAATCATACATCACTAACATAACACTTATATCATGATGCATGAGCATGCTAATTTAATCATGCATCTATAAAATATAATGCTTTATATTTATTTATGATGCATGTACATGTGTTATCCTAATGTGAGTATTTTTTAATTTATATGACATACAATATGTAATATGAATTCAAAGATTAATTTAAACATCCATCCAATGCATAATTAAATTATTTTACACAACAAAAATTGGACTGATTTTGGCACCCTAATGCAAAATTAATCAGTTAAATCAATATAACTATTATATTAATTTAATTAAATAATACAAAGGGAATTAGGTTAAAATAGCTGCAGCCGAACTGTCCTCGTGCGCGCCTCTAGCACTCCGTCGAAACTTGGAGCGTTGCAATGCCGAGGGCAGCGTTGCAACACTATGACTACTTTGCGTTGCGTCTGCCTTTCAGCGTGGCAACGCTACAATAGTAGCATTGCGACGCTTAACGGAAAAATATTGATGTTCACATCGTTTTTGGCTCCAAACTTGCCCCGATCAATTTCATTTCTTCTCGATCTTTTCCGCAATCGTTACTCTTTTGATCGACACGGACTTACAGACTCGAAGCAAGAATTAAATTTCTCGAAAAAAATACAATGGACTCTTACAATTAATCAAATTAAAAGTAATCTAGTACCAAAATCGAAAATATCCAATTTTGCAAACCAACATTCAAACATTCCAAATACAAAATATTAAACCCACTTCTAAACTTATTTTGTTTCAAAAAATACAAAGAACATGGATGCAAAAAATTGGCTCTGATACTAATTGAAGGGATCAAATTCCAAAGTGGAAGCGTTGTGAACATCTTGCATCTCGCAATTCGATTTTTACATAAACAAATTTAGTATACTAAAACATAATATAAACATGTAATATAACATGCTTCAGGGAAAAAGATTAGACCATTCTTACCTTTGTAGATTCCTAAGCTTCACGAACAATCCTCTTTAAGTTCCAACGAACGACTTCGCCAACGATCTTGATCACGAATAATTTCTTGAACAATCTTGAACATTACGACGAGAGTAACCTCGTTGTTCTCTAGGATTCCAATAGAGTGATAGGTGGTATCAAACTATTGGGAGAGGGAGAGGAGAACAGAGTTTTGGAGAGTAAAGATGATTCTCTTTGTGGCTTAGGAAAAATTTTACACAGTAACACTTGCATGTTGTGTATTGTCAGTGTCTATGTGTCCCAAATGGTCCATAAGGAGGTCTTTATATAAAGAAGGGTTAAACCCTTTTCCTAATTATTTTTCTATTTCCCTTTTCCAAAATTAAGTAATTGATTAACACTTATTTAATTAATTAGCACAGTTAAATAATACTTATTTAATTTAATTTATACATTAATTAAGTGACTATTTATACATTAAATTTAATGTGTAAATATTTAATTATCATAAACATCGTATGTATATATGTAATATCTCTCTATTAATTAATTATTTATGAATCTAATTAACTTGAATTAATTAATTGGATCTTATTCAAATATTACTTTCCAATTTAATTTGAATAATAGATCATATCCATAATCAATTATATATTAATCACATTAATATATGATTTCCTCTAATTAATTTGAACAATTCAAATCATCTCTGAAGTATCCTCTAATGAGCTAACAAGGGGACTTGGTGGACTTGTAGATCAAAAGCTTTAATGATATGAGATTAATTTGCTAAACACGTTAACCAAATTAATCAATATTCGTTAATTGTGGGTACATTCACTAGAGACCCATAACTGCACTCTTCTTGCTACATATATATTTATGTGTCCACGGATATAGACCAATGCTAGTAAGTTAGTCATTCACAAGTGTTCGTAACTCCAATTGTATCATTTTACGGATTATCTCTTAAGTACCAATGCTCCTCTAATGAATAACTTGTTCATGGTCCAATCAATAAACAGAAACCCCTCTTGGCCAATAAGAGGGTAGGGCTCTTTGTTTAAGTCCTAGAGACACCACTTAAGAAACACTCATCTACTTACACTTAAGAGGGAATGAGTGAATTCCATCTTGTATTATTATATTTCCAACTCCCACTCGATCTTGTCCCCAAAATGGTAGACATATTGGGTCGGCGAATTGACCACCATCACCTATACAAATCGAAGGACAATCATTCGTGAGGAGGAGTTCATAATATACCAGGATTAAGCCTATTGAAATAAAAACCTAACTAGTTAACGGTGTTACATCTAGTGGTTACTATTTCGTGGTTCAAGTGCATGATACCCTCTTGCATGTCAACTATTTCAAGTTCCCTTAATTTTAGCCGTTCATCCTCCTCTTCCGTGGAACTATTTGTTGTGCCAGGCCCTATTTGACCAATAGAAACTGCTCGGCCCATTACTCTCTCATGAATACGATCCTCTTGAAATCCGAACCCGATTACCCGAAACAATTCAGAAAGTTGAAACGAAGTGTAAAGCCCACGTACGACTCAGAAACACAACACTGCAATCCGAGCTCTACAGTTCGTTGATTCTGGTTTCAGGTCCTTTTGATTTTTCCTGAAATTCCAAGGGCTTCAGCTGTTGAAACTGGAAATGAGAAGATGGATCAATCACAGCGATCCTCATCACTAACAGCAGTCTCGACTTCCCGCGCTTACCAGTTCCACCCAGCTCGAGCTGCCATTGTCAATCTCTTCGACCTCTACTTAGGAGTAATAACTTAATTGCCCTTCTCACCTCTTCTTTGCTTTCACCTTTTCTCTTTGATTTTAAGTTTCTATCTTCATTTTACAACGGAACAGCATCCACTGTGTTTATTTGTTTGCAATTTATTTTTTTGGGCAGAGGAGTAATCGTCTAAAGCCTGAAGATTCAGCTCGAGAACCTCCGTGAGTGTTTTTGTTTATTTTCTTGTTTATGTTCTTTGTTGTTTTATTGGTTTATGTTTGTTCAAAAAGCGTGTATATGTTATTGTTGGTGTCTTCTCTTGGTTAGTTTGCAATCTTTCTTATTATATGATTCAGACACTAACTAGTTCCTTCAACCTGCATCTGGATAGTTTAAAAACTAGGTGAATCACATTGTTCTGTTTGAGCAGGTAAACATTTTATTTTTATTTTTTATTTTTTATAAGTCAATGAAATATCCAAAGTGTTACAAAATGAGCCCACGATGGGATTACAAAAGATTCCTCCAAAAAAGATACAAGGAAATTTAAATTGTAACTTGGGAATGGTTGTATATTTTTGCATCAAAAGAGAGCATTGGATAAAGATGATTCCAGAACTTCCCCGGGGTTTCTCTCTTTTCCTTGGAAAATCCTTGAATTTCTTTCATCCCAAATTTTCCATAATATGGCTTTGATGATGCTAACTCATAAATGCTCTCTAGTATCCTTGAAAGGGTAATCCAGGAACTATAATCTGATCCATGGAATGTTTGAGCTGGTAAACATTTGTCTCGCAAAATTTCAATCGATGCCACATTCCTCTTTTGGTATGGTCCATGGTCTAACTACCTCTTTGAAGAATTTTTAGGGTATTATTTGGTGTTTCTGCAATTATGAATCAGAATTCATACCATAACATATCATAGTGGTCATCTATCTGGGATTTAATAGCATATGAGTTTTCTTGAAAATCAAATATAGTAGAGTGAGATGGTTGTCTTGTGAGAAATTTCAGGTGCATGCAAGTGGACCCTAACACTCACAAATATCCATTTCTTTTCTTTTCATCATAACATAACCTACCCTTTTTAAGAGCTTAGAAGCAGATACTATATAGCCTGTTTTCAAGACTAACCAGCTTAAACAAGGACTATGAAACGAGCTAGCTACATCTAGTTATTACATCACTAACCAATTTCCATTTTTGTTTCAATTTCATTCAATAAGACATGGATTTGTGCTGTAAGTTGTACAATTGTGTTTTTTAGCCAATGTACAGCTGTGTCCTTGAGTTCTAAAGTTATCTGGAGATCCTTTCTATTATTCATTTTTATGTACATGTCTCTTCCAAAGTAAATTATGGTACGGTACAACAATGTCTATTCCTGTTCTTCTGTGGCTAAATCTGTACAAAAATATGGTTCAGTGTGTTATTTGATAATGAAAAATGATTTACATACTCTATTCATTTTGCATGATTTAATCCTTAATCCATTGACTGGAAACTCAACAATGGCTTTACCTTTGCCTGCCGCCTACCATGGTCTCTCTCTCTTTAGGAATATATTTCTCTTGATTTCTTGTAAATAAAAGGCTTTACCTTTCTGTTTTTTGTTCAATATGAAAGAGGCTTCACCTTTTACCAGGAAAAACAAAGTGTTATTGGCATTTGAGTGATTTTATGTTCACGCTGAGCTGCAGGTTTCTCATCTTTGATTTCTTCAACATGTTTTATTTGTTTTATTTTATTCTTAATTGATGTCGTGCCTTCCAGCATTGAGTTTCTTGAATTGAGTTGTGATCGGTGATTTTATTTTCATTTTCCCGTTAGGTGGATTTCCAATCTAATTTTTCAATGCTCACCAAAGTCCCTGAAAGTGAATTTCTCGATAATTGTCTCGCCATTATTCTTCTATTAAATTTTCTTTTGAGAATGAGAGCCATATGCTTTTATAGGAGGATCATTAGATTTGCACAAGGTGTTCCAATAAGTTGTGTAATTGCTCCAATCGATAATTTGAGGATATGATGGTAACAACTCTTATACTTCATGGGCTTTTAAATTTTTCCTAAAGTGAATTGACTGATAGAAGATACAATACTGGGTGCTGTTAAGTTGCAGATGCAGGCTTAAAGTACAAAGTTATTGTGTGACTCTGGAGATTTGACTGTTACATTCATAAATTCTTTTGAATAACCTAATTTTTATGATAGTGAAATGACGTTTTATTTCTCCAGATAAACAATAATTGAAGTAAATACATAAAAATAAAATGCTAAATCAATTAGAAGAAAGAAACCAAATATTGTTTGGACAAATTTTCTGGATCAATCATTTATGTGTAACTTCTCTAATCTTAATTTTCATTACATGTTTTCAGGAACAAGGCCCAAAAGCGTGTACTAGCTATTAACAGAGAGCTTCCTCCTCGAAATGAGCAGTTCCTTTTAGATTTTGAGCAAATTCAGAATCAATTTGCAGTGAGTTGCAGAACCTAATTCAGAATTTCATATCATGATGCGTTTGAACAGTTTTATTTTCTTCTATTTTGCCCAACAATATTGAACACCATGTTTAACAAATGGGGAAACCTTTTGGCTTTCAGGACCATGATCAATTGCGTGCTGTGACTGAGTCAGTTCTCATCTCCCTAGTTGTGCAGTGCAGTGGGCATGTACCAAGAGCAGAATTTCTTCTATTTGCTTTGCGGAGTTTATGCAGTATAGGTTACATCAATTGGGACACTTTTCTGCCATCCCTTCTTTCTTCAGTCTCATCTGCAGAAGTTTCCGTGGGTCAGGGAAGTCAAGCTGCCTCTACTGTCTCAACAACCAATTTATCGCAGTCTGGGGTGCTTCCATCCTCAAACCCAGTGCCCAATAGTTCTACTTTTCAGTCTTCCAATCCTGCTTCTCCGTCACCATCAGTTCATGGAATCAGTTCACCTGCTCAATCTAGTATCGATCCATCTTCTTGCACAGCATTATCACCAATCAAATCCTCTGATCTTTCTGGGACTGGATTACCATCTGCAGTTAGGGTCAATTCATTTTTGAGAAATAATGCAATAAGCAGTCTACGTCAACTTTGTTGCAAGATTATCTTAAGTGGTCTTAAATTTGATTTGAAACCAGTGACACATGCTGATATTTTTTCCCACATGCTCAATTGGATGGTTAATTGGGACCAACGGCAACAAGGGATGGAGGAATCTGAGAATATGAAATCCTGGAGGCCTGACAAGGCTCTCATTGAATGGCTACATAGCTGTTTGGATGTGGTCTGGCTTTTAGTTGAGGAGAATAAATGTCGGGTGCCCTTCTATGAATTACTACGCAGTGGTTTGCAATTCATAGATAACATTCCTGATGACGAAGCCTTATTCACACTCATCTTGGAGATCCATAGGAGGCGAGATATGATGGCAATGCACATGCAGATGTTGGATCAACACCTTCACAGCCCTACATTTGGGACTCAACGGATTTTTTCTCAAACAATGCAGAACATATCTGGTGAAGCAGTAGCAAGCTTGCGCTATTCACCAATCACATATCCAAGTGTACTTGGTGAACCTCTTCATGGAGAGGTGAAAAACTTAATCTAGAGCTTAAAGAGGGTTTCTATTCAATGTTAGAGTCGATGAGTAAAATAGAGGAAAACCAAAAATGTATCTTGTCTAGCTATTTGAGAGACGTAGAAATAAAATAAAATGAAAGGAAAACATGCAATCATATCTCTCCAGGCCAACTGACTATTTCTTTCCCCGTAGATGAGGTTAAATTTAGAAACATTTTAGGTGTATGTTATAAGTTGCAAAGATATTGCAATTGTCTGTGTGTAATAGAGTCTGCTACTCTTTAGCTTCGTTATGGAAAAATGGAACCAATGGGGACCTATTATGAAGTCTCTTTTATGAATTGCCAAATATCTGCATGTTAAAACATTCATCAATTGTGATTTCAGATCTTTTATGATCTGTTATATAATCTCTAATACTCCCTGTCCCTATATCATTGTGTCTTTATATATTGCCATATGAGCACCTTTCTAATTCTATCAATTTGGTTGAGTTTTTATTTAGCATGTTATGTGATTTCAATTATAGAAATCCGACTTGAATTCTATACCAAGTTTTTCTCCTCTCAAATATACTGTAGACCTTCTAAATACTTGTTGTAGTCTTCATACAGTAACTGATACAATGCCCTTTTCTAATTTATTCATTTGATTGACATTCTGTAACTGTTGTTAAATTGGTTTTGTTTATCTGGTTTAGGATATTGCATCTGCTATTCAGAGAGGAACTCGAGATTGGGAAAGAGCTATGCGTTGTATAAGGCATGCTCTTCGCACAACTCCATCACCAGACTGGTGGAAGCGTGTGCTTCTAGTGGCTCCTGGATATAGGTCTCCTGCACAAGGACTCAGTCCTGGTGCTGTTTTTACATCTGAGATGATATGTGAGGCGACAATTGATAGAATATTTGAGCTATTGAAGTTGACAAATTCAGGCAACTACAGTTTCTTTGTTATTCTTCTTTTTATTCTGCCACTTAGGCATGATATTCTTTATGAAAGTTGGTTTCTTGTAAAGAAAAATGTTAATCATTATTAATCTTAAATCACTAATTGACCTAAAAGCTTAAGCTGATGGGTGAAGGTAAATTTAATCTTATATCATCTAACACTTTCCTTCACTCGTGGGCTTGAAATATGAAGAAAACCCAACAAGTGGAAATGAATATTAATTGGGGAGAAGACAACAATACTGGGGCTTGAACAATAGACTTCCCTAGAGCACCTACTTTGGTACCATCTTAAATCACCGATTGACCCAAAAACTTAAGTCGATGGATGAAGATAAATTTAATCTTGTATCATCTAACAATTAAATTTACCTTCACCCATAAGCTTGAACTTTTGGGTCGATCGGTGATTTAACATGGTATCAGAGTTGGTGCTTCAGAAGGTCCTGTGTGTTATTTCCTCAATTAATATTGATTTCTATTTGTTGGGTTTTCTACATATTTCAAGCCCACAAACGAGGGAGAGTGTGAGATGATATAATATTAAATTTACCTTTACTCGTAAGCTTAAGCTTTTGGTCAATAGTTGATTTAACGAAAAGGAAAGGAGTTAAACTTTTTCTTTTACTCTTCTCCTGAGAAATAGGTAAGATTATAGTTCTGTTCTGTCTACATATTCCTTTGTTGATGTGTGCGTTACTCATTCCAATAGTTCTGTTTGAGCCAACAACTAATAATGATAGGAAAGATACTTTATGAAATATGTCATAATACCAAGGCATCTGAAAGTGAGCACTAGTTTAAGTTACTAAACATTAGCATCATTGAAGCTTCAGAGCTTGGAATATGGTGCAACCTCAACTGTCTTTTTTAAATGAACATATTTTTAATTGATTATTATTATTACTTTTTTTGAAATATTACAACTAAAATCTATATATTCCCTATAGTAGTTTCCTAAAAATCACTCCAATTTGAGTTAATTATTGGACTAATAGTTGCAGGAGGAACTGGGAAGCATATACATAGAAGAGCCATGGTTCTTGGTCAAGTCCAAAGCGTCTTCCCTATACATGCACTTTTGTTGTAAGATCCCCATTTTTTCCCTAACTGTAGCCTCAAACAAATGCTTTCTCATCCTGATCCACATGGTCTTAGTGCTTCCTTTTCTGGCATCTATGACCTCACAACTAATCAGTCATATCATATCGAACTAGGTCAACAAGTACTCAAGATTGTTGGAACAACAAAAACATGACGTTTCATAGTTTCCTTATATATGGTGCTGGAAGAACAAATGTGCTTAGTTTTATTCTGCCGGACAAAGCAAACAGCTGGAGCCCGGGACTTAAGAGAGCCATTTTGGACATCTCCTTTGTAATCTATCTTTTGAGTCAACACACTTTGAAACGGGTCGAGTTTAGAAATCTAACCTTGTTTGGAAAGGAAGTGGCTCAACCTCACTTCCTTATTTCCTTCCCAAGGGTGTCCACCTTTGTCTCTTGAATCAAAGGCAACCTTTGTAGGAAGTAGGAATAGGAAAAAGAGGCAAAGCATGTGGGAGCAAGCTAGATAATACAGTTTAAATGGTGTTAGTTGGGGTACAAGTTGAAATTTCTTCACTTGCCCAATTTCCTTAAGATTCTTTCTCAGGTAGGATTTCTCAATTCTACCTGTTTAGGATCACTCTCGAGGAATATGCTGCAACTGATCTTTAATTTTCTAATTTCCACGTTAATTTATTTTTAAATTAATATTTGTCTGCATCATGAATTTCTGTTTATCTGTGATCTATATTTCTAATTGTATCTAGAGATATATAATTGACTCTTTCTAGAGTTTAATAGTGGATTTATTATCCTTTAACATGTGTCATATTGTAAGTATACAGTTTAAATAAAATGACTCAAAGTAGCATCGTTATGGTTGTTTTTTAGTTACCGACACTAGAAATCTTCAAATTTTTATTAGCATGTGATAACCAACTTATTGTAACTTTTGTTTGCAGAGATACATTGCTGGCAAGAGTGGCTTGTTTTCTCAGATATATTCTTTTTTCTTATGAAAAGTGGATGTATTGATTTTGCGGACTTTGTGGCTAAGCTGTTCTCTCGTGTAACAGAGGGAGGTCACCATGTTTTAAGGACAAATCATGTCACTTGGCTGTTTGCACAAATCATTCGGGTTGAACTTGTGATGAGTGCTTTGAATTCAGATGCAAGGAAGGTTGATTTTGAATGACGAATTCATTGCACTTGATAGTACCCATGTACTCTTGCATTTTCTCCTAATTGCTTCTGTCTAAGATGTACTAACTGAAGACTGAACGTAATTGACACTCCTAAATATGTTGAGAAATTTTACAGTTTATAACAAGACGTTGCAGCTGAAAACTTTGGCTTTATAAAATTATCTTAGTATTTGTCAATCCACTAGCATATTGTTAATCTGCATTAGCAATGTTGTGGAATCGAAGTCTGATTTTCTCAAAATTGGAAAAGTTAATTTTCATGTTAAATGTGCCGCATGAAAACGTTAATTATGTATGGAAATTTGATTAATTCATATGTAATACGGTTGTGGAGGATTCTTTTCATTGATGCACTAACGTTTCAAATATGTTTCCAGGTGGAGACGACAAGAAAAATAATATCATTTCATAGAGAAGATAAAAGTGCTGATCCAAATAATCCTCAAAGCATCTTGCTTGATTTTATTAGTAGTTGTCAGAACTTGCGTCTTTGGTCACTAAACACAACAACAAGAGAATATTTAAATAGTGAGCAGCTACAGAAAGGAAAACAAATTGATGAATGGTGGAGGCTAGCAAGTAAAGGTACATGTTGCATAATACATGTAAAATTGTTGAGTCATGCTACACATTGTAGGTCTTTTTTGTTTTATTTTGTTGAGTTCACACATCGTAGCACTAATATACGCTGAAAAACTAGAATAGTTCTTATTTATTTTCCATCTATTTAGAGAAGTCAACTGATGCGCCACATACATATTTTTGTCATCCCTTACTAACTTATAGGATAGGCTTACCCAGAAACAATTCTGCCTCTGTTGAATTCTATCATTCCCATAAATTCCAAATGAATACTTCATATCTTAGGATATTTTGACCTTTCAAATTAACTTGCTCAAATCAAGTGGGCTAGAAATCTTGGCAACAGAAATCGCTGAAGTATAAAATAAGTAGATTAAGAATTAGATATAGCCGGGGATTGAAACCTTAGTTTTCTGCAGGGAAAGGGAACCTTATCAACCCACAAATAATGAGTAAAAATTCACTCTTGGTTTTCCTCATCCTTGAGTTTTCTCCTGAAGTTAAAGATCCAACTCCCATTCATATTTGCAGCATTGATTAACAAAAAAAAAAAAGATGAATTTCTTTTCTCCTGGAAGAATGACTAAAGGAATCCGCAGATTTAATAATTTGATTGAAGTTGCAGGGCTTTCGGAAATTCTTTTATCTAATGGCATGTTCATTTGGTCTTGGGAAGTGGATGGGGCTGGATTTGTGATTAGCTCTAAACTATAGAAGGCCAAGGAAGTCCTTAATCTTGGTTCTCGGATTTTGAAGCTCGAAAGAAAAATCATGAGGCGAGTCCTCTTTTGGAACTTGCCCTATATTCAGCTCGCCTTTGTGCTTCTTCTTGGTGTTCTCTTTCTAAGACTTATTCTAATTATTCTATTCCGGATATTAGTTTAAATTGAAATGCTTTTATTCTCTCTATTTAATCCAACTTTATCCTTTGATGTATTTTCTTTCAATTATTATTTCTTGTATTTTTGAACATTAGACTCTTCTCATTATATCAATGATATGTCCTGTTTTCTTTTCAAAAAGCAAAAAAAAAAAAAAAAGAAAGAAAAAGATTGGACTTCACTCAACAACCCACTCACGGCTTATAGTTCCAGAATCTCACTTTGACGCAGTTGCCCCTCTTTGAATTGAGATGTCTCCTGGAAAGGCTTCAACAAGGGATTTTAGTACGTTTCACCCCCACAGGATTCCAAATCAAGAATCCTACAAACTATTCTTTTCATCTTTAGGAACTCGTGGCTTCAACCCCAGAATACTCAAAATTGTTTGCCAGTGGGACTTTTTGCTCCAAACATGGAAGCTAAAATAGTCGATTGGGTCAGCAGATCTTTCATGCCTCTTGGTAAAACCTGCAAACTTCTGTTATGCGGACCTGGTTTAGTGAAAGGGTACTTGAATATTCCGGAGGCAACAATTTCCACAATAGACTAAGAAACTTGGCTACATACTGGAGACTTAGTCTACTTCGATGAAGAAGGATACTTATATGTTGTTGATTGTTTGAAGGAGGTTATGAAGTATAAAGGCTTTCAGATTACTCCTACTGATTTAGACGCCATGCTGATCTAGAAATTCTTGATACTGGAGTAGCAATGGCTGGTGATGAAGAATGTTGGGAGATTCCAGTGGCATGTGTTGGTCAAGAAGCCAAGGAGTACACACTCACGAAAAATGTTATAGATTATGTTTTCAACAGATTACACCATATAAAAAGGTTCGGAAAGTGATTTTTACAGAATCGATTCTGAAGTCTGCTGCTGGAAGATCAATTATTTACTAAGCTGCCTGTTGTACTTACTACTAAGTATTGGGAAAAAAAAACTTAGTTGTTGATGAAAAAGAGATAAGAAAAGAACACAGAGTTTTACGTGGAAAACCTTAGAACAGGGAGAAAAAACTACGATAGAAGACTGATTTTTATTATTATTTTGATATACTGATTACAAGAAAACTGCTCAAATAAATAGACAAGTAGGAAACTCTAGGTGCATGATAAATTAGAAAAACACCCCTAGGTTAAATATTTATTTTGAATACCCCTCAAGTTGGTGCGTAGATGTCAATAAGACCCAACTTGCTAACACAATGATCAAAGCTGTGTTTGAGCAACCCTTTTGTAAAGACATTTGCGAATTGCTGATTTGAAGGAATATAAGGAATGTATATGCTTCCATTGTCCAATCTCTCTTTGTGAAATGTTTATCAATCTCCACATGTTTGGTCCTGTCATGCTAAACAGGATTATTTGCAATACTCATTGCTGCCTTATTATCACAAAAAAGTTTCATTGGGAGTTCACTGTCTTGATGGAGATCCGTCATAACTTTCTTCAACTAGATCTCTTCATATATCCCTAGGCTCATGGTCCTGTATTCAACTTCAATGCTACTTCTGGCTACAACCCCTTGTTTTTTACTCCCTCAAGTAACCAGATTCCCCCACACAAAGGTGCAATACCCAGACATTGACTTTTTGTCAACAACAGAACCTGCCCAGTCAAAATCGGTGTAAGCTTCAATGCAACGTTTATCAGACTTCCTGAACATCAAGCCCTTACCAGGAGTTGTCTTCAGATATCTTAAAATGCGCTCAACAACCGTCATATGTTCCTCGTAGGGAGCTTGCATGAATTGACTGATAACACTCACCACGTAAGATATATCAGGTCTAGTATGGGATAAGTAAATTACTTTCCCAATTGGTCGCTGATATCTATCTTTGTTGACGGGAACTCTGTTATCCATATTACTAAGCTTTGCATTATACTCCACAGGGGTGTCAACAGGTTTACACCCAGTCATACCTGTCTTTTTAAGTAAGTCAAGAGTGTACTTTCGTTGGGAGATTGAAATACCCTCTTTTGATCGAGCAACTTCCATCCCGAAAAAGTACCTCAACTTTCCAAGGTCTTTAATCTCGAACTCCTCGACCATTTTCTTTTTTAGTCTCATAATCTCAGTAGCATTGTCACTACATAAAACTATGTCATCAACATAAACAATGAGGACTGCAATCCTCCCGGAGACCAACTTCTTTGTAAACAACGTGTGGTCTGAGTACCCTTGATTATACCCTTGGGATTTTACAAAAGTAGTGAATCTGTCAAACCAACCCTCGGGGACTGTTTTAACTCATACAACGACTTTCTTAGTCTGCAGACCTGGTGCTTAAACTGACTCTTGAATCCTGAGGGAGGACTCATCTAGACTTCCTTTTCCAATTCCTCATTAAGAAACACATTTTTTACATCTAGTTGATGAAAAGGCCAATATTTGTTCACTGCTACCGATAACAACACTTGGATAGCATTAAGCTTGGCCACAGGAGAGAAGGTTTCAGAATAGTCTATTCCAAAGGTCTGAGTAAACCCTTTGGCAACTAGTCTAGCCTTGTATTTGTCAATCATCCCATCAGACTTGTATTTTATGATAAAGACCCATTTGTATCCAACCGTCTTGTGCCCCTCGGGGAGAACAACCTGATCCCACGTCTCGTTTTTCTCAAGAGCCCTCATTTCTTCCATAACTGCAGCCTTCCATTCAGGAGTCTCTATTGCTACATGTATGCTACTTGGTATCATCACTGTATCTAGACTGGTAGTAAGTGTCTTGAACTCAGGTGACAGGTTACTATATGTCATGTAACTGTGCATAGGATACTTTATAGAGGATCTAGTGCCTTTCCTCAGGGCAATGGGAAGATCGAGAGAAACGTCATGGATCTCCACCTTGTCTAGTTCTTCACCATATTTGGTTGTTTGCTCTAGGGGTTCATCTTCTGAAGGACCTTTCACAATTCATCTTTACTAGTACCACTTTCATTCTCTGGAGTCGTTTCCTCAACATGAGGTGTCATATGTGTTCCAGCAGTTCTACATCACTGTAGAAATGCAGTTCAACGCGAAAATCGCGATTCTGCGAATCGATAATGGGGAAGACCAACAACACCTATTTTTTAACTGCGTTTATGCACAAAGTTGCTGGTTCTCGCTCTTCAATATCTTCAATTTGAGTTGGTCCTTTGGAGCAGAATTTAGCCTAAATGTGCAGCAGATGTTGATAGGGCTAGCTGTCAAGAAATCACACCAGATTCTGTGGGTCAATGCTGTCAAGGCTGTTCTATCTGAATTATGGTTTGAACGGAACCAAAAGTCTTCCAAGACAAGGAAACCCCGTGGTTCTCAAGATTTGAAGCTGCCAAGTTGAAAGCATCACTATGGTGCTCCCTCTCAAAAGCCTATGCAGCATATTCTAGCCAGGAAATCAGTCAAAATTGGCACACCTTCCTTTCTCCAGCTTTCTGAAGTTATCATTGTTTTGTTTTTAGTCGTCTTTGGCTGTCTTTTGTAATGACTTTCCAGTTTTTCTTTTTATCAGTTCATGTATTGTTTCCCATTGTATTGCTTAATTTTAAGGCTTTCTAGAGTTAGGATGTGATGAGGGGTGCTAAGGGGGTGTCAACCTAGTTGGGATGCACGGGTGCACCTGCCGATCCTTATGAATTCCTTGTAAATTGAGCATTAGTCTCGCTTCATTTTCTTAATGAATAAAGAGACTTGTTTCCTTTTCAAAAAAAGATAATGGGCATGAGTTCTTTAACAATTCGTTCCGAGATTTCCTCGCATCTTAGGAAATTGTCCACCAAAGTTCGTGTGCCTACACTTAGGAAAATGGAGTGTCCGAACGAAAGAATCGTCATTTGGTGGAAGTCGCTTGTTCCCTCATGTTGTCCACTTCCTTTCCGTCCTATTTCTGGGAGGATGCTATACTTATTGCCGCCCACCTAATCAATCGCATGCCTTCTTGTGTATTAAACTTCCACAATCCTCTTGACTACTTCAAAGAGTCGTACTCAACCACCCGCCTTATCCCTGATGTATCCCTCCGGGTCTTCGGATGTGTTGTCTTTGTTCATGCCCATGGTCCTAATCGCACAAAGTTCACTCCTCGTACTCAGAAATGTGTGTGTTGGGTATCCTTTCCATCAACGTGGGTATAAATGTTATCACCCATCTTCTCGAAAATACTTCATTTTCATGGATGTAACCTTTCTCGAGGATCAACCATTTTTCTCTATTAGTCATCTTCAGGGTGAGAGTTCTAGTGAAGAGACTAATTGGTCCACATTTTCAATACCCTTAGAGTTGTCATCTGAACCTGAGCCTGTCATAAGAAGTCACAACACGGTCCTTCCTACCAATCAAGTCCCGTGGATAACATACTATAGGAAGAATCTCAGGAAGGAAATAGTGCCACCTGTTGCTACTCTGGCTCCGGTCCATAAGTCTGATCCAACATCAGCTCTAGGTATTTGTATTTCTGTCTCTAATAATATTGGTACTTGTGCTGAGAATGATGCTTGCAGTGTGGGTAAATATGAAGAGATTGCCGACGGTTCTGCCAAGAACACCATAGGCGATGTAGAAACAGTTGAAAACAACAATGCCGAGGAAACGATTCCAGAAGGTGAAAGTGTTACAAGGGAGGATGAATGTGTGAAAGACCCCTCAGAAGATAAAACTCTGGGGCAGGCTATCGAATGTGGTGAAAAGACAAACGAGGTGAAGAGTCATGATGTTTCTCTCGACCTTCCCATTGTCCTGAGGAAAGGCACTAGGTCTTGTACAAAGTATCCTATGCACAGTTACATGACCTACAGTAACCTGTCACCCGAGTTCAAGGCTCTCACTACAAGCCTAGATACAACAATGATACCGTGTAGCATACATGTGGCAATGGAGGTTCCTGAGTGGAAAGCTGCAATGATGGAGGAAATGAGAGCTCTTGAGAAGAACGGAACATGGAATTAGGTCGCCCTTCCCGAAGGACACAAGACGGTTGGATGCAAATGGGTTTTTACCATCAAATACAAGCTGATGGGATGATTGACATACAAGGCAAGACTGATTGCCATAGGTTTTACTCAGACCTTTGGAATAGACTGCTCAGAAACCTTCTCCCCATTGGCCAAGCTTAATATCGTCCGGGTGTTATTATCAGTAGCCGTGAACAAAGATTGGCCTCTTCATCAACTTGATGTAAAAAACGCGTTTCTTAGTGGCCAAGCTTAATACTTGTCTATTTATTTGAGCAGTCTTCTTGTATTCATTGTATCAAAAAAATAATAAAATCAGTCTACTATCGTGGTTTTTTCTCCCTGACGTAGGGCTTTCCAAGTAAAACTTTTGTGTTCTTTCTTCTTCCTTTTTCATCAAAGTGCTTGATTGAAATTTTCAAACCATGCTCTTGGACAGAAATGGAAAAACTTCTGATTCATATCTTTTACCAATAATCTTCTTGTCATACGATTATAAAATAAGCAATAGTCATGGGAAAAAAAAAAAAAAGAAGACAAAATAGTCAAGGTCATGAGTGAGTTTACATACAAAAAATCAAGTGTAAAGAAGGTTGAGGCAACTGTAAAACAGAACAAAGAAAGAGATAATGTGAGGTTAGTGGTGTTAGATCCTAGAATAGAAGATGTTGATCGTATGTTGAAGGGATAGATGGAGAAGGTGCAAGGGACAAAGATGTAGAAAATAAGTTAGAATCACCTATCATATGGGTTTATGGTGTCAGAGTTTATGACCCATTTGGTAGATGAGTTAAGAAGACATTGATTCGTATTATTTGGCTGAACAATAGTTTCAATAGGATTAGATTTGCAATGATTCCTAATACAACTAGAATTGAGCAAAATCGCCCACAGAAATGGTAATTGGAATTCAACCATATAGAAGGCTAAAGGCCGAAGAGAATAGACATTCTTTTATGAATTTTAATTAGTGGCAACCGTAATACATCAGATGTTTTGCAGAAGAAATTGCCATCTAAGTTATGCCATCGATTTGGTCTTCATGTCTAAAGAATGAGATACTCTTGATTATGTTTTCTTTGATTGCTCTTATGCCAATCTGATGTCAATTTTTTTCGCGGTCCAGTGGGTCTTCTCCAATATCTTCAGAAGCAATACTTTTCAACTTCTTAATGGCTCTCATTAATTCCAAAGCAAAGTTGTTTTGGATTCTCACCCTTGGGATGCTTGATTTGGTTCAATTCGTATATAGGCCTCTTCTTGGTGTTCTCGTTCTAAATGCTTTGTGAGATTCTCTATTCAGGATATTTTCATTATTTGGAATGTTTTTATGTTTCCCTTGTAATTCACTTATGTTAAGATGTTCTAGTTTAACATTTGGCTATTACTTTATTATTCTCGTTTCTCATATAGGGTTCTTGTATTTTTGAACATTAATCTCTTTTCATTTTATCAATGAAAAGTGTTTGTTCCTTTTAAAAAAAGTAATAATAGAGTTAAAAGCTATATAACCATAAATGTAGTTGGAAAGAAATTAGAGTATTTTTCATGGCAAGTTTTTTCCTTGATTGATCAATTTGAATTAGATCGTTGGAAGGCTTCATTATGGTGTTCTTTATCTAAATCGTTCAAGGGTTTTTCTCAACATGATATTTGTCTTAAGTGGAGAGTTTTCATTCATCCTTCATAGAGTTCTTATTTTCACCTATTATTGTATCGTCTTTTATTGTTTGTTTTGTTTTTTTATCGTTCTTGATCATCCATTGTGGATTTTGCATCTTTTTCAAGACTACTCTCTTTTCATTACATTAATGAGAAGTTTTGTTTTTTTTAAAAAAAAAAGTTGGATCCAACAATTACATATCATAAAGTCATTAGTTTGCACCAACACTTCCAACTTTTTAGAAATCTTTCTTTGCAATATTGGGGGATTTTGTCCTTATTTTTTGTTAGATGATATATAATTAAATTTACCTTCACCCATAAGTTTAAGTTTTTGGGTCAATTGGTGATTTAATTGTATATCATCTAACATTTTTGTATACTATATTCTTAATGTGCAATCTTGTTTATGTAACAAAATTTTCCATTTTCTGACACATTTTACGTTTTATCTCCAGGTGATGGAATGGTGGATTATATGAATATGGATGACAGATCAATTGGGATGTTTTGGGTTGTCTCATACACCATGGCGCAACCAGCATGTGAAACTGTGATGAATTGGTTAACTTCTGCAGGAGTTCCAGAACTATCATCAGCACAAAATTTACAGACAAATGAGAGGATAATGGTTATGCGAGAAGTGAGCCCATTACCAATGTCTTTGTTATCAGGTTTTTCAATGAACTTGTGCTCGAAGCTGGCATATCAAATGGAAGAATCTTTATTTTCTGGACAGGTATATATACTTTTTCTTGAAAAAGTTAGGGAAGAAAAGAAAACACCAGAGTTACGTAAAAAACCCTAGACTAGGGAGAAAAAACCACGATAAGAGTTTTCATTTTAATTCAGATACATAGTACACATTACAGGGACAGGTATAAATAACCAAACAGTAAGAAACCCTAGACTGATAAAAGACCAAAACGCCCTTAGGACTAAAATATAATTTCAGCACTCCCCCTCAAGTTGGGGCGTAGATATCAATAAGACCTAACTTGCTAATACAGGTGTCAAAAATTTATCTAGGTAACTCTTTGGTGAGAACATCCGCAACTTGTTGGTTGGACGGAACATAAGGAATGCAAATGCTACCGTTATCCAGTTTTTCTTTGATGGAGTGTCGGTCAATCTCAACGTGTTTGGTTTTGTCATGTTGAACCAGATTGTTTGCAATATTAATGGCAGCCTTGTTATCGCAGTAAAGTCTCATCGGGTAATGACTTTCTTGATGTAGATCTACTAGAACCTTCTTCAACCAAATCTCTTCACATATACTCAAGCTCATAGCCCTGTATTCGGCTTCGGCACTACTTCTAGCCACGACACCTTGCATCTTACTTCTCCAGGTAACTAAGTTTCCCCACACGAAAGTATAGTATCCTGAGGTGGATTTCCTATTTGTAACAGAACCGACCCAGTCTGAATTTGTGTAGGCCTCGATACACCTTTTATCATGCTTTTTGAAAACCAAGCCCTTTCCAGGAGAAGACTTCAGATACCTCAGGATCCATGTAACTGCTTCCATGTGTCTTTCATACGGAGCCTGCATAAACTGGCTGACCAAGCTAATTGCATATGATATATCAGGTTTGGTATGCGAAAGATATATCAGTTTCCCCACAAGCCGTTGATATCTCTCTTTGTTCACAGGAACATCATCTACTGACTCTATCAGATTGAGGTTGGCTTCTACAGGTGTATCTGCAGGTTTACGCCCTATCATTCCAGTCTCTCTCAACAAATTGAGAGTGTATTTCCTCTGAGACACTGTGATCCCTTCCGTTGATCTTACTACCTCCATTCCTAGGAAATATCTCAAGACACCGAGATCTTTTATCTCAAACTCATCTGCCATTCGTCGTTTCAACCTGTCAATTTCTGCTGAATCATCCCCTGACAGTATAATATCGTCAACATAGACAATCAAGATCGCTATTTTCCATGGTGCTGACTTTTTAGTGAACAAGGTGTGATCTGAATGCCCTTGAACAAATCTCTAGATTTAACAAAGGTGGTGAATCGATCGAACCAGGCTCTAGGGGACTGCTTCAGGCCATACAAGGATTTTTTTTAATTTGCAAACCTGATTGCTGAACTGTGCTTCAAAACCTAGAGGTGGGTTCATATATACCTCTTCTTCTAGCTCACCATTCAGAAAAGCATTTTTCACATCCAACTGATGGAGGGGCCAGTCTTGATTAACAACCACGGAGAGGAGAACACGAATAGTGTTAAGTTTTGCCACAGGTGAGAAGGTTTTTGAGCAATCCACTACATGTCTGAGTGAATCCTTTTGCAACCAATCTGGCCTTATATTTGTCGAGAGTTCCATCTGACTTGTATTTGACAGTAAAAACCCACTTACACCCTATTGTTTTGTGACCTCTTGGAAGACTAACCAGATCCCATGTTTTGTTAGTCTCAAGAGCCCGCATTTCCTCCATAATTGCAACTCGCCATTCAGGAATTTCCAGAGCTTTGTGCACATTGCCTGGAATTATCACAGTATCTAGGGTGGTGGTGAAAGCTCTAAATCTTGTAGATAGGTTACTGTAAGACAGGAAGCTTGTCATAGAGTGTTTGGTGCACTACCTAGTACCTTCTCGCCATAGCTATTGGCAAATCCAAGGTAGCATCAATCTCAATCTCACTGATCTTGTCAGCCTGTTGATCTGTACCCAACTATTTGTTCATTTTCAGTCCCCTGAGCACCACTTGGCGCTTCATACTGCCATCATCCCTGACTTCGCCCGAGTCCCCTATATCACCTTCAACATACTCATTGTCATTATGACTAGGGGTACCTTGAGCCTGAGCCGGTTCAGGTTCTGACTCTTGAATACCTTCCGGCAAAGCAACAGGGGAAACAATTTCGGGAACTATTTCCTTTCGGAGATGCTTCCTATAGTAGGTTATCCAAGACACTTGTTTTGTAGGGAGGACAGGCTCATTTGTTTCAGGGATAGGTTCAGGAAACAAGTCTAACGGAACAGAGTAGGTGGAAGTGTTTGCCTCTTCACTCGAAGTCTCCCCCTGAAGAGGACTAACGGGAAAGAAGGGCTTGTCCTCTAGAAATGTGGCATCCATGGTGACAAAATACTTACGAGAGGAAGGCTGAAAGCACTTGTAGCCCTGTTGATGGAGCGGATACCCAACAAAGACACATTTTTGGGCCCTAGGAGCAAATTTACTCTGGTGAGGACCGTGATTATGGATGAAAACGGTGCACCCAAAAACCCTAAGAGGAACATTAGGGAAAAGGCGAGTGGACGAGATGGATTCTTTAAAATGCTCTAAGGGGGTTTGGAATTGGAGCACACGGGAGGGCATTCGATTTATGAGATGAGCTGCAGTAAGAACAACATCCCCCCATAGATACGAGGGTAAGGATGCAAGTATCATGAGGGATCAGACTACTTCAATGAGGTGACAATTTTTCCGTTCGGCCACCCCATTCTGCTGAGGTGTATAGGCATAGGAATTTTGGTGGACGATACCTTTAGAGTTTTAAAACTCACGAAGGGACTGATTAACAAATTCACGCCCATTGTCACTTCGAAGAATGACGATTTTGGTATTGAACTGGGTTTCGACGGTGGTGTAAAACTGTTGAAAGACCGTCGACACTCCAAACGTGTCTGTAAGAAGAAACACCCATGTAAGACGGGTGTGATCATCTATGAAGGTAACAAACCACCATTTACCTGACACCATTGTGACATTCGAAGGGCCCCAAACGTCACTATGTATCAAGTGGAAGGGTCGGGAAGGTTTGTAGGGTTGTAAGGTAAAAGACGTCTTGGCTGTTTAGCACGAATACAAACATCACACGACAAAGATGACACATTCACATTTCGAAATAAATGGGGAAATAGATATTTCATATAATGAAAGTTTGGATGTCCAAGTCGAAAATGCCATAATAAGAAATCAGTTTCAGAAATAGTAAGAGAAGACAATAAACAAGTGCTAGATAAACTCCTAGAAGAAGCATCCTTGGAAAGGAAATAGAGTCCCCTATTGTGTCGGGCAGTGCCAATCATCTTCCCCGAGCTCAGGTCCTGAAATGAAACATTATCTGGTGAGAACACGACTTTGCAGTTCAAATCTCTGGTCAACTTACTGATTGATAGCAAATTATACGATATTTTTGGTACATGTAAGACATTATACAAAATCAGTCCTTGAAGTGGGGATAAGTGGCCCTTTCCTGCAACGGGGGCAAATGACCCATCTGCAATTCTTATTCTCTTATTTCTAGCACTTGGATAATAGGAGAGGAATTGGTCAGATGATCCAGTTAGATGGTCCGTTTCTCCGAAATCAAGGATCCAGGATTCATCTCCCTCAGCAAAGAAACTAAAGGAATGGGGAGTATCTGACTGTGCAATATTGCCGATTCCGACCGTACCTGGATCCACCTGGCTCGTCCCTGGAGGGGCACCATCAACAGCTTCACTAACGAAGGCGCGACCGGTCTTAGATTTGTCGTTCGAAGGACGCCGCTTGCCATTTGGAGGTCGGCCATGTAATTTCCAGCATTGATCTTTTGTATGCCATGGTTTCTTGCAATGCTCACAAATTGGAGGATTCTTTCCATTCTGTTTGTCATTCTCTGAACCCGATGACTTGACTCCAAACGCAGTAGAGTTCAGGGTATTAGGTGTTGTACCATTCATAGCGCTGGTTCGATCTTTTTCCAATCTGACCTCTGAGCAAACTTCCATCTGGGACGATATTGGTCTTTGTCCCAAAATTCGGCTCCGAACACCATCAAACTTCGAGTTTAAGCCAGCCAGAAAATCATATATGCGGTCAGCCTCCTTAATCTTCGAATACTGAACCCCGTCAACTGGGCAATTCCAAAATATTTCCCGACACAGATCCATCTCTTGCCACAATAGTGATAATTTATTGAAATAGGATGTTACGTCGAGTGTCCCCTGCTTGCACTCATTCACCTATTTTCTCAATGTATAAAGGCGTGAAGCATTCTGCCTCTTCGAATAAAGTTTCTGGATAGCTTCCCAGATATCCCGAGCCGAAGCTGAGTAAAGAAGAGGCTTCCCGATCTGGGGTTCCATATTGTTTATTAAAATTGAGCGAGGGAGAGAATCCTCCCCCCTNTTTCCAGCATTGATCTTTCGTATGCCATGGTTTCTTGCAATGTTCACAAATTGGAGGGGTCTTTCCATTATGTTTGTCATTCTCTGAACTCGTTCACCTGTTTTCTCAATGTATAAAGGCGTGAAGCATTCTGCCTCTTCGAATAAAGTTTCTGGACAGCTTCCCAGATATCCCGTGTCGAAGCTGAGTAAAGAAGAGGCTTCCTGATCTGAGGCTCCATACTGTTTATTAAAATTGAGCGGAGGAGGGAATCCTCCCTCTTCCATATACGTTACTGAGGATCCCTAGGATTTGGTCTGGGTATCTCCCCTGTTAGATACCCGAACTTGTGCCGTCCCTCGAGAACCATCCTCATAGATTGTGACCAAGAAAAGTAGTTCTGGCCATTAAGTTTTTCGCCAATAGAAATTCCTGCAGAATTGCCTATAGAACCAGACATAATGTTTGTGAAAGGTAGAGTAGGATAAGCAGTTACCGGAGTTTCTGACATAACGGAACCCCCGGGTATGTATTTGGTAGAAAATCTGTTGAGGATTGGCCGAAGATCTAACGGCTGCCCTAAGTGCAGAAATTTGCTGCTACAGATTTGCCAGTTGTTGAACGCTAACGGTCCCACTAAGAATCGTTGTAGGTTGTTTCTGCCCATAGACCCCTGAAGATATCGTTTCTGCCGGTGTGGGAAGACCAACTGGAGGAGCCGGTTGACCAGAGGGTAAATAGCGGGAGAAAACATTTGCTGTAAAGGGTTGGGCTGGACCAGGTCTAGTTGGACCGAGTGGTTCGAGTGGTTTGGTGGGTTCTGGTAGACCGACAGATCAGGCACGTTCAGAGGGCTCGGTAACGAGGACGGAAGGTAGGCGATTTGGTTCAGATTCATCGGGGAATGGAAGGTAGAGGAGCTGGGTAACGACAGAGGGGGAAAAACGAAGGATGAGAGGACGACTGACCTGAAAACGCTCCGCTGACGGGGTCTGGGTTGTGATTGATAACGATCGGCGGCTGGAATGATGGAATCGTCTACGGCAGGCGCTTGTGTCGGGCTGGACCAGTGGAGGATGTTCGAGTCTCGACGGCAGTGTGGTTGAAGTCGTCGACGGCAGCGGCGGAGGTCCTCCGATGGCAGTGACGGCTGGATCGATTAGGGCAGGTTGGATCTGAATCGGTCCAAGTAATGACCGTAGATATTGGTCGACGGTAGCCCTAATTTTAGCACTGTTAGAATTTTCCCTTGGAGTTCCATTCCCTACTAGAGTCGATGACTGAATCTCTTCTATTCCAGCGACATTCTCATCACCATGCTCTGATACCATCTTGAAAAAATTAGGGAAGAAAAGAAAACACTAGAGTTACGTGGAAAGCCCTAGACCAGGAAGAAAAAACCACGATAAGAGTTTTTATTTTAATTCAGATACACAGTACACATTACAGGGACATTCTCATCACCATGCTCCCATATATGATTTTGTTCCATTCTTAAATAACAATTTTAAGGCCCTTGAGTTTTTGTATAAATCCATTTCCCACGCCAACCCCTCCTTAAGGGAGTGTTGAGCCACCGATATTTAATCATAGGAACAAAGTTGGGATGTTGTAGCCAAGGAATCTGAATGGTACGGGACCTCATTTGTTCACTCCAATGCTGAGTTGGATGAGGTAATGATCAGAAGTTATGCATTCGGGGTGCTTGACTAGAGCATTTGGAAAATTTGTAAGGAAAGTCTTCCGTTGCTAGAAATCTATCAATGAGAGTGTGCATGGGAGAATCTCTGTAATCGGACCAAGTGTAGAGCCCATTGGACAAAGGCCTTTTCTTCTGTAATCCGTTTTTTCTTTAGTCTACTGAATGACATTGAAATCACCTCCTAAAAGCCATGCTACAGAACAAAGACGAGATAAGCCTCTGAGTTAATCTTGGGCCACTTCTTGATAGGTTGTTTCTCGTAGCATCATTTATAGAAGTTGATCCCACCAAGCCAATGCTCCAGTTTTAGCTTGAAGGCTACATGCCTAACTTTCTTATCTTTTGCGTTTTCCAAGAAAACTTTCTACATTTTTTACCCAATTCAAGAATGTTTCCATATCCAAATTTTGGAAATATATTCACTGTGCCTTTTCTTGCAAGAAATTTATTATTGTTATTTGACCAATTTTGATTAAAAAAAAAATCATTTTAAGATTCATTTTAAGTTAAGGAACTAAATTTCGACATTTGAAAGTACAAAGACTAAACTGGAATGAGAGTCAAAACATCGAGACTCAAAAAATATTTTTCTACGTATATATATATATCTGTGTGTATATATATATATATATATTTATTTTGAGGTCATCAAGAGAGTTGCTGGGTTTGGATTCGGCTGAAGAAGAAAAGGAAGGGAAAGGAAGGATGAAAGAGGAAAGAAAAAGCAAAAGAGAGAAAATGTATTGAAAATATTAAATAACTTTAAATTTAAAAGATATACAAATTATTAAAAAATAAAAGGTAACCTATGAGGCTGAACAGTGTTTGTTATTCAATCCATAGGTTTGGTTAACCAAAGCCAAGCCCGCCCATAACCCGACCAAGCCCAGAAAGTAGTAGAAACTGGGTCCATGATCCGTATGGCCTACATAATTCTCTTACTTTTTTGTTCAATATTTGAGAGTGATTTATTTTAATTTTGAGAAAATACTAATTATTTTAAGAAGCTCATGATGCTGTAAATATTATGCCTGCTACTTGAGTTTTTTTGCACCCCTGTCTCTAACGGGTGAAGTAATGCAATTAGGGTTCATTGTCTAGATGAATATTCAAACTTTATCTCTAACGTTTACTTCTATTATTTTTCTGTGAAGGCTGTTCCCAGTATTGCATTGGCTGAAACATATACTAGGTTGCTTCTCCTTGCACCACACTCATTGTTTCGTTCACATTTTAATGTAATTTTCTCGATCTATTACAACCTTATTACTTTATTCTTATCTTTCACTTTGAGCACTGATTAAGTGTTATTTATTTATTTATTTTTTAAATGATGAAAATAACGTCTTTCATTGAGAATAAAATGAAAGAATACATGAGTATTCAAAAAAACAAGTCCACTAAAAGGGGAGGCACTTTCTACCAAAAGGTGCTCCGACTATAAGAGATCATTCCTATAGAATAATTACAAAAGGTCTTCAAAATTGAAGTCCACAAAGAGACATGGATGCGGACGAGGGCCCAAATCTCCCTAGGGTCCCTATCCACCCCCTTAAATATCCTGTTGTTCCGCTCACCCCAGAAGACCCATAAAGTCACACACAGCCTTGCGATCCATAAAAAGCAACCCTTCTCCTCAAAAGGCGGATCGAGGAGGACCTCCTCGATTGTAACACTGGCATCTCTATGACGAACGTACGACATACCAAACGTTTGAAGGAATAAATCCCAAATAGTACTCGCAAAATGACATCGCCAGAGAATATGGTCTAGGTCTTCCTCCGCCTTCGACAAAGAATACAACTAAACAACCCAATAAGCGAAGGCATCTTCCTCGCAAGCCAATCCAACGCGTTAGCGCGACCATGAAGGACTTGTCAGGTAAAGAACCTCACATTTCTAGGAATCTTAATCCTTCGAAAAACTGACCGACCTAAGGGAGAAGGATCGACCAAACACTGAAAAAATGACTTGTAAGAAAACCCTTTGGAAGAATTAGGGCTCCAGACACGAACATTCTTTCTCCCTAATCTAAAGGAGTGACCTTCGAGTAAAGAAAGAAGAGCGGCCACCTCAATTGCCTCCCTATCGTAAAGAGCATGACGAGAAAGTGATTTTTGAGGGACGACAAATGAAACAAATGAGGGAATAGAGCAACGAGAGGTCTCTCCCCCACCTTGTGAGAAGTACATTTCCTCTTCCCTCCCCCACCACACAACGAACCAAAGGGACGAAAGAAGGGAGTTCTTTCGAGATATTTTTCCATGCGTTATGGTAAGTGCCCTTAACCCCTTTAGACAGCCACTCAAAAAGGGTGGGGACTGTGTTTACTAGCAATAATCCTATGCCATAAAGAGTTGGGCTCAGAGGAAAAACGCCACAACCATTTGGCTAGCAAGGCTTTTTTTCGCACCCTAAGATTCCCAATTCCAAGCCCCCCTGGGGAGACTGATCTCTCAACATCTCAATTGATTGAATTGGATCCCTTGCCTTTAGCTTCGTCAATCCCTTCCCAATGAAAATCATGCATAAGCCTCTCAAGTTTCTTACACACTTTGCACAACATCAATTAAGATTATTGTTGATATATAGAAAATTCAACAATACAGGAGAGGAAACGACTCTCAAGGATTGTTTGAGGTATGGGTAAACTCCTTAATCCAAAGGTGCAAAACCCAGCAGGTACGGATGATGAAAAGAAACAAAGCTTTTTGTTAATAAAAATGAAAAGAGACAAACACTCAAAGTACAAGGAAACCAAACTAAAATACAGAAAATACCAAAACAAATACAAAGAGAAAAAAGACCAAGCAGGAGAAATAAAATCAATCCAAATCAAACCTAAGGAAGCTTGAATCTGAGCTGAATCAAGGCATGCAATCCAAGGAAGAGACTTATCTTGCATAAACCGTTGAACTCTTTAAACAAAAGCTATAACAGAAGAACTTAAATGCCAACTAAGCTTAAGAACATGCACACAAAACAAAGATGCTGCAAGACTATGTAATCAACCTAAACAAGAGGGTAGGAAGCTGGAGAATGAAGAACCCAAAGCATACGACAACAACCTTCAACTATCTTCGAAAAGAGATTGATTTTCCTTGAAAATATAGCTTCAACCCAAAGGACTACAACTGAAACAATGAGCAAAGGAGCATTCTGAAAGACCATAATCCACTTTACACAATTGAAGACCACACGCTTGCAAAATTGAAGAAAATTTGGCATCTGAGAAGTAGATAAAAGAGAAGCACTTAAATTTATATCTTGAACACACTGCTTTTCCTCAACCCTTTGAGACAAAATATCAAAAGCTTCTTCGGTATGGTCTACTGAAATGGATCCTTAGGAATTATGTCCAAATGATGAAATCAGATTCATTACTCACACTAACAACTAAGTCCTCATCAGAATCATAGGGGCGAGAGATCATTGGAGGAAGGACATGCAACACCTCTAATAAATTGAATGATATCAAAACCCTAGCAATTTGAGGATTAGGAACCCCGTTGGTCATTTCAACCTCTCATTGACAAACACTAAAACCCCCAAATTAGTAAGTACAACTCTAGGGAGAGTCAGATAAGGTTATTGTTAGCTAATATAATATTAAATTTACCTTCACCTATCAGTTTAAGCTTTCGGGTTAATCGATGACTTAAGATGGTATCAGAGCAGGTGGTTCAAGAGTTCTTGTATTCAAACCCCTATAATGTTATTTCCTTCCCAATAAATATTAATTATTGTACATATTTCAAGCTCACAAGTGAGGGGGAGTGTTATCTAATATAATATTAAATTTATCTTTACCCATTAGCTTAAGATTTTGGGTCAGTCATTGATTTAAGAGTTACCTTGTAACTGAAAACCATGAGGCAAAGAGAACTAATTCTCTACCCAAGGTCTGAACACTCCACGAGCAAGTTGATCAATCTTACTGAATGCCCAAACATGCAACTCTAGATTAAGAAATACAAAGGATGGCGGTGAAGCTCCATCATCAAGACTGGAAAAATCCTCATTTCCAAAATTCAGAATCCAAAAAATGTTATGTACAACCTAGTGAGCAGGCTTTAGATTAGAGTTGTTGAAAAACCGATCCAAATCAAGGGATTGAACCGAACCGAAATAAATCAAACCGACTGGTTTGGTTCGGTTTCTATGAAGATTTTGGTTTTCTTGGTTTATCCTTTTTAAAAACTGAGGGGTTTAGTTCAGTTGCGGATTCAACATTTTATAATTCTAATATAACTGAACCAAACCAAACCTAGTAAGAAAATAGTTAAAGTACCTTACCCTCTCAGCCCAAGTCTTTTTAAATAGCCTAGCTACCAGCCCATAAAACCCATTTGTTTAAGGAAGTCTTAGCCCACATAGAATTTAAAAAAGAAAAAGAAGGAAAAAAGGAAGAAGAAAAGAATACTAAGAAGATAGAAAAGACATAAACCCTAGCTATCAATTATCTCTCATCTCTTTCACCTCAATCAATGTGCGTCGCCTACTTCCTCCCCTTTCCCCCATTTTTTTTTTCTTTTTCCCTCACATACAACTACATCACTCTTAATTCTCTCTCAATCATGTATGTTGTTGTCGATTTCTTTCTTTTTGAAGCACCATCTTACACCTTATTTTAAGATATTATCATCCATATAATGTTTCCAACAATTCACTTCTTTCTTCATCATTTATGCACTACCATCTTTGCTGCCGTCTGGCTGCTTTTTTTTGCTGTTTTGATACTTTTGCGACCACCATCTTCATCATTCTTTCTTCTTCGTCCCACCTCTGTCTCAAACAACAATTGGTGAAGTTCGGTTAAGACTGAAACCAAACCATTTTGAACTAAAGTTGTACTTGTTTGTTTGAATTGAAACCGATGGAGAGATCCATTTTCTTGGTTCAGCTGTAAGACAAACTGAAGGGTTCGGTTTGGTTGTCTTCGATTTTAGTCAAAATCAGACAACTTGAAGCGTCAACATCCCTACTTTAGCTGGCCTCCAAAACCATAATGGGCGCCACATCATATATCTTAGTAAAATGACAAAAATATCCTTATTTAACCTATTTTTGAAATTTTGTTTTCAAATATAGAAAATGAGCAAACTTTTTTACAAATATAGAAAAATGTCACTATCTAGTAGTGATATTCAATGACAGTCATTGATAGACATCTATCAGTGTCCATAAATATTTCCAACATTTTTGTCATTTAAAACCATTACCCTTTAGAAAGGATAAATTTGGAAACAACAAAACTACGTCTAAATTAGAAAATATAAATAATAACTTTCAACCTTTGGTGGTTCATATCACCGAATCTTCGAACTTGGAAGGGAAAGAGTCGAATGACTGAAAGCCTTTGAAGAACGAGGACTCCTTAAAGAGTTGTAAAGACATTTTCTTCAGACACTATAGGAACTTGAACTCGTACATACGTCTCCTCTAACGAGTCATAATTATCTACTAAAAACTTGAAAGAAGATTGATTAATAATTCTCCGGGTATAATGCAAAAGAAAAATCGGAACAAACCTCCCAGATGATCTAAAATCTGTTCATTTGCCTCGAGAGAGAGGTCCAAAGACTGTTGCGTTTCCATAGACTTGTATTTAGAATTCTCATTAGACTGAGGAGAGAGTATGATCTACCCTAGCTTCTTGAGCTTCTTCAAAATCAAAATGATTATTCACTTTAACTCCAACAACCAATGAAGAGTTATCATTATGCAACAAAAGATCGTTAGAGATTGGTCCTTGATTTTCAAACATATCATTTAAAGAGAAAAACCCTGTCGCATTTTCCTTGAAAATAAACCATGATAGAAAAGGTGATCATCACAGAGTAAAATGAATTATGTGAATATTTATTTGACAGATTTGTTGTTGAAAACTATTTTTGAATAATGTGATCTAAATAATATTCTCATCCAGGTTTGCATTCAAATCTTTACTGATGTATTTAAATGAATGAAGTTGCCAATTTATGAGCTGTCTGATTTTTATTGCTTTCTTATGTTTGATATTTGTTATTATTTGTTGCACATCTCTTGCTCATAATTTAAGAGCTCAGCACTATTTATGCTTCAATTAACTTTCTTTCTTTTACGCTCATGAAGTTCAGATCTCATTTTCTGTATGTTTTTACTTACAATGAACTCACTCTTTATTGCAGCATTTAGCACAAAGAAACCCATCCCTATTGAGCAAACCAGGAGTTACGCTTCTAGTGCTTGAAATTCTGAACTATCGGTTGCTTCCCCTTTACAGGTATAATTTCTCAACCCTTGCTTCACCACCACCACCCATCCCGCCCCACAAAAAAAAAAAAAAAAAAAAAAGAAAAAAAAAAGACGGAATTCCGTTGAAACAGCTCAAGTAAAAATATAATCAAGAGAAAGGGTGGTATGCCCCTAAATCACAATTTACACTGAATTACGTTGGTAGAGCCTTAAATATTATGATATATACAAGATATTTGATATCTTATATGCAACATGATAATGATGTGACTATTTTTTTTTTTTTTTTTAAAAAAACTTATATTCCTCATCTCTTCTAGGTACCAAGGCAAGAGTAAGGCTTTGATGTATGATGTGACAAAAATAATTTCTGCACTTAAAGGAAAGCGTGGAGACCATCGAGTATTTAGATTGGCTGAAAACTTGTGCATGAATCTCATTTTTTCATTGAGAGATTTTTTCTTTGTAAAAAGGGAAGGGAAGGTGGGTGAGCAAAATAATCCCAAAGCAGAATTATAAGTTATATATTGTGTGTTTCATTCACATTTTTTTGCTGAAATTGAACTATCTCTGTTTTGAAAGGGTCCGACTGAATTTACAGAGACACTAAATCGATTAGCTGTGGTCACTCTTGCTATCCTCATTAAAACACGGGGAATAGCTGATGCCGATCACTTGCTTTATCTTCAAACAATGCTAGAGCAGACAATGGCCACCAGCCAACATACTTGGTCAGAAAAAACTCTGCGATACTTCCCACCTGTTCTTCGTGAAGTGTTGATTGGAAGAATAGATAAAAGAGGTGTAGCTATTCAAGCATGGCAACAGGTTTGTTATCTCAATCAAAATTTTCAATAATTAAAAATTTGATTCCAAATTTTCTTACATTATTTGTTGTACCTTTTAATTTCCAATTTCACTCAAATTTGATATGGGACTAAACATAAATGTAACAAATCTTCTTAATGAGATCAACTCTAGATGATCTAGAATTTGGATTTTAATTTTTTTTTAAAAAAATATTTGAAATAAAGTTTGGAATATGTCCAAATTTAATCCTAGGTAAATATTAAGGTCTATCTAAAATCTGGTTTAGATTTGAAATGGAATTCTAAGATAGAATTTCTAGAATCCGAACAGTCAGCCTGAAAGTCCTGATAGTGATCTAACTCCTGCCAAAGACTTTGCAATAGAATTTCTTGAAAAGTTAGGGAAGAAAAGAAAACACTAGAGTTACGTGGAAAACCCTAGATCAGGGAGAAAAAACCACGATAAGAGTTTTTTATTCTTTTAATTCAGATACACAGTACATAATACAGGAACAGGTATAAATAACCAAACAATGAGAAACCCTAGACTGATAAAAGACAAAAACGCCCTTAGGGCTAAAACGTAATTTCAACACTCCCCCTCAAGTTGGGGCGTATATGTCAATGAGACCCAACTTGCTAACACAGGTGTCAAATGTCTGTCTGGATAACCCTTTGGTGAGAACATCCGCAACTTTGTTGGCTTGGACGGAACATAAGGAATGCAAATGCTACCATTATCCAGTTTTTCTTTGATGAAGTGTCGGTCAATCTCAACGTGTTTGGTTCTGTCATGTTGAACTGGATTGTGTGCAATATTAATGGCAGCCTTGTTATCGCAGTAAAGTCTCATCGGGTCATGACTTTCTTGATGTAGATCTACCTGAACCTTCTTTAACCAAATCTCTTTTGCATATATCTAAGCTCATAGCCCTGTATTTGGCTTCGGCACTGCTTCTAGCCACGACACCTTGCTTCTTACTTCTCCAGGTAACTAAGTTTCCCCACATAAAGGTACAGTATCCTGAGGTAGATTTCCTATCTGTAACAGAACCGGCCCAGTCAGAATCTGTGTAGGCCTCTCGATACACCTTTTATCATGCTTTCTTGAAAACCAAGCCCTTTCCAGGAGAAAACTTCAGATACCTCAGGATCCGTGTGACTGCCTCCATGTGTCTTTCACACGGAGCCTGCGTGAACTGACTGACCAAGCTAAACTGCATATGATATATCAGGTATGGTATGTGACAGATATATCAGTTTCCTCACAAGCTGTCGATATCTCTCTTTGTTTATAGGAACATTATCTGCTGACTCTATCAGTTTGAGGTTGGCTTCTACAGGTGTATCTGCAGGTTTACACCTCATCATTCCAGTCTCTTTCAACGAATCGAGTGCGTATTTCCTTTGAGACACTGAGATCCCTTCTACTGATCTTGCTACTTCCATTCCTAGAAAATATCTCAAGGTACCGAGATCTTTATCTCAAACTCATCAGCCATTCTTCGTTTCAACCTGTCAATTTCTGCTGAAGCATCTCCTGATAGTATAATATCATCAACATAGACAATTAATACTGCTATTTTCCTTGTGCTGACTTCTTAGTGAACAAGGTGTGATCTGAATGCCCTTGAACAAACCCCTGAGATTTAACAAAGGTGGTGAATCGATCGAACCAAGTTCTAGGGGACTACTTCAGTCCATACAACGATTTTTTTAATTTGCGCACCTGATTGCCAAACTGTGCTTCAAAACCTGGAGGTGGGTTCATATAAACCTCTTCTTTCAGTTCACCATTCAGGAACACATTTTTCACATCCAACTGATGGAGAGGCCAGTCTCGATTAACAACCACAGAAAGGAGGACACGAATAGTGTTAAGTTTTGCCACAGGTGAGAAGGTTTCTGAGTAATCCACTCCATACGTCTGAGTGAATCCTTTTGCAACCAATCTGGCTTTATATCTGTCAAGAGTTCTATCTGACTTGTGTTTGACAGTAAACGCCCAATTGCACCCTATGGTTTTGTGACCTCTCGGAAGACTAACCAGATTCCATGTTTTGTTAGTCTCAAGGGCCCACATTTCCTCCATAATTGCACCTCGCCATTCAGGAATTTCCAGAGCCTTGTGCACATTGCCGGAATTATCACATTATCCAGGCTGGTGGTGAAAGTTCTAAATCTCGTAGACAAGTTACTATAAGACAAGAAACTTGTCATAGAGTGTTTGGTGCACGACCTAGTACCTTTTCGTAGAGCTATCGGCAAATTCAAGGTAGCATCAACCTCATTCTCATTGGTCTTGTCAACCTGTTGGTCTGTACCCAACTGTTGTTCATTTTTAGTCCCCTGAGCACCACTGGGCGCTTCATTACTGCCATCATCCCTGACTTCACTGTCATCATCTCTGACTTCGCCTGAGTCCCCTATATCACCTTCAACATACTCATTGTCATTATGACTAGGGGTACCTTGAACCTGAGCCGATTTCGGTTCTGACTCTTGAACACCTTCCGACGGAGCAACAGGGGAAACAATTTCGGGAACTATTTCCTTTCGGAGATGCTTCCTATAGTACGTTATCCAAGGCACTTGTTTTGTAGGAAGGATAGGTTCATTTGTTTCTGTTTCAGGGATAGGTTCGGGAAACAAGTCTAAGGGAACAGAGTAGGTGGAAGTGTTAGCCTTTTCACTCGAAGTCTCCCCCTGAAGAGGACTTACGGGAAAGAAGGGCTTGTCCTCCAGAAATGTGACATCCATGGTGACAAAATACTTTCGAGAGGAAGGCTGAAAGCATTTGTAGCCCCGTTGATGGAGCGGATACCCAACAAAGACGCATTTTTGGGCCCTAGAAGCAAATTTACTTTGGTGAGGACCATGATTATGGACGAACACGGTGCACCCAAAAACTCTAAGAGGAACATCAGGGAAAAGGCGAGTGGATGAGATGGATTCTTTAAAATGTTCTAAAGGGGTTTGGAATTTGACCACACGAGAGGGCATCCGATTTATGAGATGAGCTGCAGTAAGAACAACATCCCCCATAATTATGAGGGTAAGGATGCAGGTATCATGAGGGATCGAGCTACTTCAATGAGGTGGCGATTTTTCTTTTCGGCCACCCTATTCTGCTGAGGTGTATAGGCACAGGAATTTTGGTGGACAATTCCCTTTGAGTTTAAGAACTCATGAAGGGTCTGATTAACAAATTCACGCCCATTGTCACTTCGAAGAATGGCGATTTGGTATTGAACTGGGTTTCAACAGTAGTGTAAAACTGTTGAAAGACCGTCTTCACTTCAGACTTTTCTGTAAGAAGAAACACCCATGTAAGACGAGTGTGATCATCGATGAAGGTAACGAACCACCGTTTACTTGATACATTTGTGACATTCGAAGGGCCCCAAAAGTTGAAAATGCCATAATAAGAAATTAGTTTTAGAAATAGTAAGAGAAGACAGTAAACAAGTGCTAGATAAACTCCTAAACGAAGCATCGTCAGAAAAAAAATAGAACCCCCTATTGTGCCGGGCAGTGCCAATCATCTTCCCGAGCTCAGGTCCTGAAACAAAACATTATCTGGTGAGAACACAATTTTGCAGTTCAAATCTCTGGTTAACTTACTGATTGATAGCAAATTATACGATATTTTTGGCACATGTAAGACATTATGCAAAATCAGTCCTTGAAGTGGGGATAAGTGGCCCTTTCCTGCAACGGGGGCAAATGACCCATCTGCAATTCTTATTCTCTCATTTCCAGCACTTGGATAATAGAGAGGAATTGGTCAGATGATCCAGTTAGATGGTCCGTTTCTCTGAAATCAAGGATCCAGGATTCATCTCCCTCAGCAAAGAACTAAAGGAACAAGGAGTACCTGACTGTGCAATATTGCCGATTCCGACCGTACCTGGATCCACCTGGCTCGCCCTTGAGGGGCACCATCAACAGCTTCACTAACGAAGGCGCGACCGGTCTTAGATTTGTCGTTTGGAGGACGCCGCTTGCCATTTGGAGGTCGGCCATGTATTTCCAGCATTGATCTTTCGTATGCCATGGTTTCTTGCAATGCTCACAAATTGGAGGGTTCTTTCCATTCTGTTTGTCATTCTCTGAACCCGATGACTTGACTCCAAACGCAGTAGAGTTCAGGGTATTAGGCGTTGTACCATTCATAGCGCTGGTTCGATCTTCTTCCAATCTGACCTCTGAGCAAACTTCCATCTGGGACGGCATTGGTCTTTGTCCCAAAATTCGGCTCCGAACACCATCAAACTTCGAGTTTAAGCCAGCCAGGAAGTCATAAACATGGTCAGCCTCCTCAATTTTCGAATACTGAACCCTGTCAACTGGACAATTCTAAACTATTTCTCGACATAGATCCATCTCTTGCCACAACAGTGATAGTTTATTGAAATAGGATGTTACGTCAAGTGTCCCCTGCTTGTATTCATGCACTTGTTTTCTCAAGGTATAAAGACGTGAAGCATTCTGCCTCTTCGAATAAAGTTTCTGGACAGCTTCCCAGATATCCCGAGCAAAAGCTGAGTAAAGAAGTGGCTTCTCGATCTGAGGCTCCATACTATATTAAAATTGAGCGAAGGAGAGAATCCTCCCCCTTCCATATCCGTTCCTGAGGATCCCCAGGGTTTGGTCTGGGTATTTCCCCTGTTAGGTACCCGAACCTGTGCCGCCCCTCGAGAACTATCCTCAAGAAAAGTAATTCTGTCCATTTAGTTTTTCACCAATAGAAATTCCTGTAGAATTGCCTACAGACCCAAACATAATGTTTGTGAAAGGTAGAGTAGGGTAAGTAGTTACCGGAGTTTCTGAACACAACGGAATCCCTGGGTATGTATCTGGTAAAAAATCTGTTGATGGATTGGCCGAAGATCTAATAGCTGCCCCAAGTGCAGAAATTTGCTGCTGAAGGTTGGCCAGTTGCTGTTGAACACTAACAGTCCCACCATGAATCGTTGTAGGTTGTTTCTGTCCATAGACCCCTGAAGATATCGTTTTTGTCGGTGTGGGAAAACCAATGGGAGGAGCTGGCTGACTAGAGGGCAAATAATGGGAGACAAGAACTTGCTGTAAGGGGTTCAGTTGGACTGGGTTCAACAGGACCGGGTTCGAGCGGTGTTGTGGGTTCTGGTAGACCGACAGATTGGGCGTAGTCTGAAGGTTTGGAAGACACGAAGGGTTCTGGTTCTGGACCGGGTGAAGACCACTGAGATCGGGAAGGTAGGAAGGGCTGGGTACCGTTGGAAGAGAAAAAATCAAAGGAAGGGAAGACGACTGACCTAGAAGGTTTACGCCGGCGGGATCTGAAGCGGAATTGGGGCAGCGATCTAGAAAAAACGGCGACTGGAACACAGAGGACGTCGAAGCCTCGGCGGATCTGAGCTGGACTTGTGGCGGAAGGTCGATTCTCGATAGCAGTGGCAGCAGTGTGGGCGAAGTCGTCGACGGCAGGGGCAGGGATCCTCCGACGGCAGTGACGGTAGTTTCGGCTGTATCTATTAGGGCTGGTTGGATCTGAATTGGTCAAAGTAACGACCGTAGATATTGATCGACGGTAGCCCTAATTTCAACACTGTTAGAATTTTCTCTTAGAGTTCCATCCCTTACTAGAGTCGATGACTGAATCTCTTCTATTCTAGTGACGTTCTCATCACCATGCTCTGATACCATCTTGAAAAGTTAGGGAAGAAAAGAAAACACCAGAGTTACGTGAAAACCCTAGATCAGGGAGAAAAAACCACGATAAGAGTTTTTTATTCTTTTAATTCAGATACACAGTGCACAATACAGGAACAGGTATAAATAACCAAACAGTGAGAAACCCTAGACTGATAAAAGACAAAAACACCCTTAGGGCTAAAACATAATTTCAACAGAATTTCTAGAATCTGATTCGGGATGAAAATTTGATTATATGCCCTGTTATAATTCTATAGTTAGGGTTTTCCATTCTTGTAAATATTTTGTGATATTTTCCTTTTCTATGCTTTGTACACTTGTATATATTCATATCTTTGGTGAATGAACAGTGTATTCTGATTCTTTCTCAAACCTAAGAGTTTTACATGCCCAAATTCAATTTGATTCATATTGAATCAAATTTGAAATTTATCTTATCTTTTGATTTAAATTCACTAATTTGTAGATTATAATTTGGATCAAAATCCCTAATTTGATAAGGATTTCAAATTCGTAAGTTTGTTTAGAATAATTTTTGCTATTTTTTATAAAAAAATCCTTTTTTAATAATAATAATAATAGTTCAATAATAAACACTGTTGAAGTTGGTGAAATGGTATTATTTAACATTGTGTTGTGAAATATGTGGGGCAAACAAGGAACCAACTCTACCTAACTCAAGTTGGTGGGCCAAACACCTCTATATGTTTTGGTTGGGTTACTTCTAATATGCTGGGACTTTATGTAATCATTGCCTAAGACAAAAAATGAAAAATAGTGAGTTGATATTTTTACCCATCATTTGCAGGCAGAAACCACTGTGATCAACCAATGCAACCAACTTCTTTCCACATCAGCTGATCCGACGTATGTGATGACCTACATCAGTCATAGTTTTCCGCAGCATAAACAATATCTATGTGCTGGTGCATGGATACTTATGCAAGGGCACCCTGAAAATATTAACTGCACAACCTTGGTATGAATTTCCTTCTCATTTTTAACCATCATGGGTTGGCCTAGTAGTAGTGGAAACAACAAAAGGCCAAGGGGCTAAGGGTCATGGGTTCAATCCGTGGTGGCCACCTACCTAGAATTTAAATATCCTACGGGTTTCCTTGACACCCAAATGTTGTAAAGTCAAGAAGGTTGTCATGTGAGATTAGTCGAGGTGCACATAAACTGGTCTTGAACACTCACGGATATTAAAAAAAAAAAAAATTCCCTTCTCATTCTTTATGTACATCAGTACCTTTGTCTATTAAGATGATTTTAATTTTTTGACAATGCAACCATGTTATGATTTTTTCCATCTTCCAATTTAGGCTCGGGTATTGAGAGAATTTTCACCGGAAGAAGTAACAGCTAATATTTACACAATGGTAGATGTGCTGCTTCATCACATTCAGATTGAACCTCAGCATGGACATTCCACACAGGTTTATACATACTAGCCTATAGCTTATATGCTCTTTCTACAAATTGGATGGAGGACTATCTCCTAACTCTTCAGTATTTACGGTTAGGAACTTCTGAGACTCTAATTGCATTAATAGATAGTCACTGGAACATACACCAATGACCTTAAAAGCATATCCAGTTCTATTTAATAGATGAGAGAAACTGGGAGGAAGTGGAGTTCTACATTATTCTGCCAAAAAATGTAAAGAAAAGAATAAAAAAAAGAATATAATAAATAATTAAGAAGGAAAAAGAATGACAAGACGCTACTTATGTCTTATAAAGGGCTTATCATTTCGTTTTCAGGATATTTTGCCTAAAGTTTGTGCCAATCTTTCATTTTTTGTATGGAATCAAGAATTACTTCCTCTTGATATTCTGCTCCTAGCTTTCATTGACCGTGATGATGATCCCAATGCTCTACGCATAGTGGTATGCCCTTCAAGCTCCTTTTTCTTTTTCCTCTTCTTCTTCCCTTTTTCATTCTACTTTTTTACCTTATAAAATGATGTGCTGCTATATTTGGGAAATATTGTTCTGTATGGTGCATCACTGATTTTGAGCCGGTTGTATCCTGATTTGGAAACTGGTCTTGAATATGTATGTTTCTGCTTAAACTCTAATAAATTTTATTCCCATTACCGATCTTAGGCCTAATGGACATGGACATGACGTCATTTTATAAAAGCAATGGAAACACATCAAAACACGTTTATTAAGTACATATTTAATTGAAGACTTGTTCATATTAGAATTACCTCTCACTTTATAGTTTTTTATATTATTATTTTGTTATTTTTGATATTTAGCTTTAACAGAAAATGGGATTGTTTTCCCATCTCTTTTGGAGGCAAGGAAGGCCAATGAGAAGTTGAAACCTTCTCATTTACCGAGGTGATGACTGATGCAATTCTTTTCGGCAGGAGACTCATTAATGCTTGTCATGAATGGGCAATTCATTACATAAAATATTCATTACTTCTAGAACGATCTAACTTTATAATATCATTAATATGATGGCGATTACATGCAGATGCATGAATAAACCTTAAAACAAACCTTTTCACGCATTTAACCAAAATCAAACCAATTTTATAAAATCAGTATTTTCAAAGTGCAAGGCGCAATTTAAGGCGACAAGCTTTTTAATCGCCTCAAGACGAGAGACGGTCAAAAAGCGTTGTCCGACTGAAGCAAGGTGTACTTAAAAAAAATAATAAGAAATAAATATTATTTTTATAATTATTGACAAAAGAAAATACATTGATCTTTAAAATGTTAAAATATTAAAATATTAACAAAATTATTAAGAATTAAAATAAAAATTAACCAAACAATATGAGAAAGAAATATATATTTGGAAAAAGAAAGAGAAATAGAAATGATTTTAAATAGGTAAAAATCAGTTCTTTGAGTAATGGGGTAGAAATTTTGCCATTGGGCAGTTTGGCTGGCATGCAGCCAACATTACTTTAATGCTGGCAGCCAACCCTTCATTTCTCTTCAAGGAAATGTAAAAAATAAAAGAACATTTCTCCTTCCCTTCTGATTTTCGACCCCTTATCTTCCTTTTCTTCATTTTTGAAAAGCAATCGATGGATGGCCTGATTGATGGGTAAATAAAAAGATGACTTTTTCAACTTTTTTCTACTACTTGTGCTATTCTTTTTCTTCATTTCTTCTTCCTTCCTTTGGTTTATCTTGACTTGTTTAAATCTTGATTCTTGATATTAAAGAAGAAAGTTTGAAAAGCAGAAAACTAGAAAATTTGAAGAATCATTAAAAAAAAAAAAAAAAAGAAAGGCGAGCGCTTGTGTCGCCTTGAACATATGATCAAGGCGACAGAAAGGCGCAAAAGGCAAGGGCCCCATTGAAGGTGCTCGCCTGAGGTACTTGCAAGGCGGTATGGCCTCCCATCACCTCGCCTCTCGCCTAAAGCAAGCACTTGGTTGTGCCTCAACAACACTGATAAAATAAATACTCGAATGACTTAAAACCTTTACTGGGCCCCGTAGCAATAATAGTTAAAGACAAGAAAATATTTAAAAATCAGAATGCAACACATGTTCAAGGCGACAGAAAGGCGCAAAAGGCGAGGGCCCCATTGAAGGTGCTCGCCCGAGGTACTTGCAAGGCGGTATGGCCTCCCATCGCCTCGCCTCTTGCCTAAAGTGAGCACCTGACGACGCCTCAAAAATACTGATAAAATAAATACTCTCCCTCCCCCCAAGCAATAATAGTTAAGACAAGAAAATATTTAAAAATCAGAATGCAACACTAAAGATTCTAAAATTCGAACATCAAAAGACTTCTAAAGAAAATGAAAACTGAGCAGATGCTTCTAACTGGTCCCATGGTACTAACATATATTCTTCTTGTCAAGCGTCGATACGCTCTTCCCTTACTTGAAAAACATCAAATATGAAAGAGTGTGTATAAAATACCCAATAAATAACCTCACTACTAGGGTCAGGCAATGCATATATACAATAAATACATTCATACTAGTGAGACATGCATATTTTAACTTATCATGGATGGTCATTTGAGTGAACAATTAAATCCATCCCATTGTAAGTGAGATTTACTCACAAAATCTGGTGAACCAGAAGGAACATGAAGGAATACGAACTTCTAGTGAGCCTGAAGGATCACACCCTCTAGTGAACTTGAAGGAACATAACCATCTGGTGAACCCAAAGGATCACAACCTTTAGTGAACCCAAAGGAACACAAACCACTAATGGTGTACATAGTTATGGTAGGAGGGTAATTGCCACTACGGAACTAACTTGCAACATACATGAGGGTCCCACAATCATAAAAATGTATTATACTTCATGAAAATAATATCATGCTCATACATCTTCTTTCATCATGTAAAACATATAAAGCTTTTCTAAATCTACTTGGAAAAGCCATAGCCAACAGTAACATTCTATGGTATGTCACCTGACACAAAAGGCATTCCTATAATAAGATTACGTACCTCGAATTTATGCTCAAACAATTAGCATTACTTACCTCGAATTTATGCTCAAACAATTAACAAATCAAACTCCTCTTTATCTTGATTGAAAATAATCTTGAAGCAACCGTAAACGTAAATTGAAATTAACTTAGATACTTAGGCTTAAACTAAACATATATTCCTAACAGCCTCTAATACTTACCCAAATAGTGGCTTGCTCTAGAACCACCTCACACTCCCTTCGAACAACACAATCCTAAGTCAACACCAATATTTGAGGATTAGACCATAAAATTACATCGTAAATGAGTCCAAAAAGGTTTGAAACCTTTAATTATCCCAAATTTAGCTCCAAATTCCAAAATAAAACCCTAACTCAAAATAAATAATTAAAAATTACCTGAAATTCGAGATGTCATAGCTTTAGATTTAACTTTCCAGCCACGAAGAGTCATTAGTATTCCTTTCTTCATGGACGATGAACTCTGAACCACTTCTCGTTTCGACATTAATGTTATTAACATTTACTTCATCTTTTATATCTAAGGGAGGTTCATAAAAGTAGTCTTTCCGTCTTCCAACACTTTAAGATCCCCCCGATACACCATGGACCTTACATAGGTTTTTAAACAAACCCTTCTTTGGATAATGGTAATTGGTAAGATTTCTTGAACCTCCAAACCACAATCATTAAGAAAGAAATCTAATTTCCTCGTACTTGAGGAGGGCGAAGGAGGATACTTCCTTAAATGTTGAATGAAGGGGATGAAAATACTTCCTTCTTCCACATATAGACGACAACAATGAAAAATAATGTTCATTTCACTCTATGGGAGGATTAGAGGAGGAGATTGAAGAAGTCGTAGGCTTTTTTAAAGAGCTTTACACAGACGATAGAGGCCCCCGATTTTTAATTGATGGGATTGATTGGGTCCCATTGATGGCCATATGAGTTCAAAGCTTGAGAGGCCTTTCAGGGATAAGGAAAATCACAAAGCTGTTCGAAGTGTAGGAAGCCTCAAATCCTCAGGTCTTATGGTATGACTGGGGAGTTATATAAAAACGACTATAACACTTTGAAGCTTGAACTAGTTTAGGTGTGCTAGGCGTTCTTTGAAAACGACATTGTTAAAACACCAAGTGACCCAAAAGTTTATGTAATGACCCAAGTTTAGGAGGGGTACACGAATTAATCGAGATCACATCCGAATAAGAGGGATCCAAAGGACATGAAAGTATGGTTAAGAAATGCTTAAAAGAATTGAAAGTTACTACTTATATCAACAAGGTGCACATTCCTTTTCAGTAGCTCAATCGTAGGAACTTCATAGTTAAGCGTGCTTAGCTTGGAGCAATTCTATGTTCAGTGATCTGAAAATTATTAACCCCAGTTTTAGTATTTTTATTACTGTTCGTGTCAGCCTCAATATTGATCCAGGTTGCGGGGGAATGCATGGGAATGCTGGGGCCATTAGATGCCGAATTTAGATTCCAAATCTTGGGCTTGGTGTGTTACAGAGTTTAAGCTAATGGATGAAAGTAAATTTAATATTAAATCAATATTCTGACATTCTCCACCACTTGTGGACTTGAAAGTGGTAGAAGACCCAATAAATAGAAATTAATATTAATTGGGGAGGACATGATATTCCAGAGGTATTTATGCAGGACCTCTTGGTACTCTTGTTCTGATGCCATCTTAAATTATCAATTATCCAAAAGTTTAAGCTGGTGAGTGAAGGTAAATTTAATATTATATTAATACTCTAACAAACATAGTCAACAAGCACACAAAGAAAACCTATATATGTTTGGTTCCACGAAAGAAGAAAACCTTCAAAGTGAAAGACTTTAGGCCTATTAGCTTGGTTTCCTTGCTGGACAAAATTATAGAAAAAGTACTTGGTGAATGATTGAAGGAAGTGCCTCCCCTTACTATGTGTCATTGCAGGTAGCCTTTGTCCAAGGAAGGCAGATTTTGGATGGCATTCTTATGGCCTTGAAAAAGGTGGAAGAGTGGAGAGCATCTAAGAAAGAAGGCCTCTTTGTGGTTTGCTGGGGTGTGCGCTTTATTGTGGGATATTTGGGAGGAGGAGAACAATAGAGCATTTAGCTCGAGCGAGGTTTGGAAGCTTTTTTGTAATTATTCCTTAGATAACATCTTGCTTAGTTGGAAGGTAGGCAGATTTTGGATGCCATTCTTATGGCCTTGAAGAAGGTGGAAGAATGAAGAGCATCTAAGAAAGAAGGCCTCTTTGTGGTTTGCTTGGGTGTGCGCTTTATTGTGGGATATTTGGGAGGAGGAGAACAATAGAGCATTTAGCTCGAGCGAGGTTTGGTCCCTGGTGAGGTTTCATGTTTCGCTTTGGGCTTCGGTTTGGAAGCTTTTTTGTAATTATTCCTTAGGTAACATCTTGCTTAGTTGGAAGCCCTTTCTTTAGAAGGGGTGCTTCTTAGGCTTTTTTTTTTTTTTATACCTTTGTATTCTTTCATTTTTTTTCTCAATGAAAGTTGTTTCCATAAAATTTCAAAAGAAAAAAAAGGCTTCTTGCTAAATGCAAGCTATACTATTTCAATTGAAGGCTTAATGCAAGCTGCTAAACATTATTTTTTCTCTTATTAATATTAGGAGGAAAGGGTTTCTTAAATAGAAGAAATACCCAATTACAAATAAAGAAAGAATAAAATAATTACAAATAAGGAAAGAATAAAATACAACAAATATAATACAATAAGTACAATATAAAATTTCACAATAAAGGAAATAATCAACACTCCCCCTCAAGCTGGTTTGAAGATATCATTCATAGCCAGCTTGTCAATCAACTTGTTGAATTGCCACTTTGGAAGACCTTTGGTTAACACATGTGCGATTTGCTCTGTTGTCGGGAGAAAGGGAATGCATATTATTCCTACATCAATATTTTCCTTTATGAAGTGTTTATCAACTTCAATATGTTTGGTCCTATCATGAAGGACTGGATTGTGGGCAATGGAAATTGCTGACTTGTTATCACAATAGATGCATATGGGCATTATCTGAGAGAAATTCAATTCTTCCAGTAGTCTTCTTATCTATATGCCCTCACAAATACCATGGGCTAATGCCCTAAATTTTGTTTCAGCACTACTTGCAACCACACTTTGTTTTTTACTTCACCAAGTAACTAGATTTCCTCCAACAAAAGAGCAATACCCTGAAGTAGATCTTCTATCAGTCGTGCTTCCTGCCCAATTAGCATCAGCGTAAACCTCAATGTTTAGGTGGTCATGCTTCATGAATAATATACCTTTTCCTGGAGTACCTTTCAAATATCTCAAAGTTCTATAAATTGCTTCAAAGTGAACTGACCCGGGAGCGTGCATGAACTGACTTACTACACTAACTGCGAAAGCAATGTTAGGATGTGTGTGAGAGAGGTATATGAGGCTCCCTACAAGCCTATGGTACTTTTCCTTTTCTTTTACTTCTTTTTCAGTTGCAGCAATCAATTTTAAATTTTGCTCAATAGGAGTTTCTGCTATCTTGCAACCAAGTAAACCTTTCTCATTCAGTAGGTTAAGAATATACTTCCTCTGGTTGACAAGAATGCCATTTTTAGATCTGGCAAACTCCATTCCTAGGAAATACTTTAAGGTTTCTAGGTCCTTGATTTGAAAATCATTAGCAAGGTTTTTCTTCAAGATATTCAGTCTTGTCTCATCATTACCTATAAGAATGATATCATCAACATACACTATCAAAACGACCAAGTTACCACTTCCAGTATGTTTATAGAACATAATATGATCAGCTTGACTTTGACTGAATCCATAGCTTGTGGTTGCCTTTCCAAACCGTTCAAACCATGCTCTGGGAGATTGTTTAAGCCCATATAATGATTTCTTTAACTTGCACACTTTGTTAATCCCGAGATCCCCTCAAAACCAGGTGGCAAGTCCATAAAAATCTCTTCTTCAAGATCCCCATTGAGAAAGGCATTCTTCACATCAAGTTGATAAAGAGGCTAATCAAAATTAACTGCCACAAACAACAAGATTCTAATAGAATCAATTTTAGCTACGGGAGCAAATGTTTCTTGATAATCAATGCCATAGGTCTGAGTGAACCCCTTGGCAACCAATCTGGCCTTGTACCTTTCAATACTACCATCAACATTACATTTTACAGTGAACACCCATTTGCATCCCACTGTCTTCTTATCTTTTGGTAGTTCGAATATGTCCCATGTGCAATTTTGTTTCAGTGCATTGAACTCTTCCATCACTGCTAATTTCCAATTCAAATCATATAGGGCTTCCTGTATATTCCTTGGAACAAATAGGTTGGTTATTTTGGATGTGAAAGCTTTATGACAGTCGGACAATCTATGATAAGAAAGATAGTTTTCAATGGGATATTTAGTGTATTTACGAGTACCTTTCCTATGAGCAATTGGAATATCAAGATCAGAGACATTAGGTAAAGGATTAAAAGGAGATGAAGAACTAGGAGAAATAGGAGTAGAGTGTCTAATACCTGGATCTTCAGGATCATTCATCAAAGTATTTGATTGGTCCTTTGATAAGTCAATTGTCTGATCTCGGACTCTTTGAGTCAAATTTCTTCTAGTATAAACCTAAAGTTCAGGATTTCGACTTGTAGAGTCATTTTGTAGTCTTTCTCCCCCTGAAGAAGAACTCTCTGTACTTGGTATCGAAGGACTAGAGCTCATAATTGCAGGACCACTGATGTTTGGGAGAGATAAAGTATCCCAAAAATTATCTTCAAGGTTAGATATCTCCCCTGAAGAAAATTTGGGCCAAAAAAAGGTTGATTTTCCAAAACAAACACATCCATACTCTCAAAATACTTGTGGGTCAAAGGATCAAAACATTTGTAAGCTTTCTTATGGGAAACATAGCCTACAAAAATGCATTTAGTGGCTCGAGGATCAAGCTTAGTTCGGGAAATATGAGAAGTATGGACATAAGTAGTACACCCAAACAATTTAATTGGTAAATCAGAAGACAGCCGATTATTAGGAAAAAAACTCATTGAATGAAGTGATTAAGAGGAGTTTTAAAATTCAAAACCTTAGACGGCATTCGATTGATCAGATATGCAGCTGTAAGAACACCATCACCCAACAAATATTTTGGAACATTTATAGAGAACATAAAGGCACGAGCAACTTCAAGTAAGTGTCTATTCTTTCGCTCAACAATGCCATTTTGCTGAGACGTGTCATGACACGTAGCTTGATGAAAAATGCCCTTTTCTTGCAAAACATTGGTTAATTGTTCATTGAAATATTCAGTGTCGTTATCAGAGTGAAGAATTTGAATTTTTGTTTGAAATTGAGTCTCTATCATATTATAAAACCGAACAAAAACCTCTTTTACCTTTGACTTTTTTGTTAACAAATAAAGCCAAGTTAAACGAGTGTGGTCATCTATAAAGGTAACAAACCAACACTTACCACTATGAGTTAAGACTTTAGACGGACCCCAAACATCAGTATGAATTAAGGAAAAAGGTGATGAAGCCTTGTACGGTTTAGGCAAATAGGTGGATCAATGATGTTTGGCAAAAATACAACTTTCACATTGAAAAACTGAACAATCAAATCCTTTAAATAAATCGGGAAACAGATACTTCAAATAAAAGAAATTTGGATGCCCTAATCTACAATGCCAAAGCCTGATAGTTTCTTTAATAGAAGGAGAACAAACACTACTCAAGCCGTGAACTTTTTTATGACTAGCAGAAACTTCATCAAAGTAATAGAGACCATCAATCATCTTAGCATGTCCAATCGTCCCCCTCGATTCTTGATCCTGAAAGATACAATGAGTTTCACAAAAGATAACACGACAGTTAGCATCCTTAGAGAGTTTACTAATAGACAAAAAGTTACAAGCTAATTTTGGAACATGAAGGACAAAACGTAATATAAGTTTTGTAGTCAAAGGAATAGTTCCTTTTCCTGCAATAGAGGTGAAGCTGCCATTGGCAATGCGAATTTTTTCATTGCAATACACAGGAGAATATGGTTCAAATAAACAAGAGAAACTGGTCATATGATCAGAAGCTCCAAAGTCTATAATCCATGGAGATGAATTAAGGCAAGAGAGAGCTTGAGGACAAGTAACTGATTGTGCCAAGGAAACACTAGGATTACCAGATGATGAATTGGTCTGTAGCAGCTTTAGAATTTGATCAATTTGCTCTTTATTAAATGGGTTGGAGTCAACAACATTAGCATTAGAGGTATGTTGCTTAGAACTTTTCCAATTCGCAAGTTTTCCATGAAGTTTCCAACAAGTTTCACGTGTATGTCGAGGTTTATGGCAATGGTCACACTAGACACGAGGCTTTTCATGTGGCTTATTGGATTGATTAGAAGCCTTCATTGTAGTATTTTCAGTCACCAACACAGAGCATTCAACTGAGTCAATAGGTTTTTTGCAAATCATAACATTCCTGCGGCTTTCTTCCCAGCAACTAGAAAAATTATAGCTGTTGGACAGTGGCAACCGGTCGGCAGTGGACACAGTTGGATGGCAAACTGCGAAATCGCAATAATAGAAGACTGGGTTTTTTTTCTAGGGTTTCAAAAAGAAAAAAAAATAGGGTTTTTTTATTTTTTTATTTTTAGGGTTTCAAAAGTTTTGTTGCTCTGATACCATGCTAAAAAAAACATTATTTTTTCTCTTATTAATCTTAGGAGGAAAGGGTCTCTTAAATAGAAGAAATACCCAATTACAAATAAGGAAAGAATAAAATACAGCAAATATAATACAATAAGTACAATATAAAATTTCACAATAAAGGAAATAATCAACACAAGCTCAAGATATAATAAACATTATTGCAATCTAACTTCCAGTACTTCATGAAGGTAGTTGTTGCTAAACTATTTGGCTTTTAAACAAGAAACAAAACTTTTTATTGATGTAATGAAAAGAGGCTAATTTTCAAAGGATATAAATTCCACGAGGGAGTGAACAAAAACAATGAAAGCAAAAGGACAAAACTAAAATAAAGATATAAAGCACTATAAAGGAAATATAAAGGCATTCCAATTGAAACAAATATCCTGTTGTGAAAACCTCAAAAAACGACTTTGATAGGGAACACCAAATAAAGCCATTGATCCAAGGAAGTTGCTTGTCTTGAAAATTCTTTGATTTCTTTCTAGCTACAACTGAAATAGTATAGCTTTCACTGCATCATCTAAAGCATATTTGCCTCAAGACTCAGAATAGGACCAATGAGTAATCGAGATACATTGCTTCTGAAAATGTTGGAAATGTCCCAATGAAGGTTGAAAACCTCAAATGATTTTGACCAAAACAGACTGGTTGAGAGAATTCAAAAAAGACGTGTTTGTGAGAATCTACGGACGAAAGACATATATACCAAACTGATGGCATGATGCACTTATAAGGAAGTTTCTTTTGAAAAACTTCTCATGCCAATGATGATCTACAAAAGAATATATATTATCTTGGGACTTTTAGACTTCCATATTGCTGAAAAACCCCATCTCCTAAGGCGATGAAGGCACCAAATATCGAGTTAATGATTGAAGTTTTTTGAAAAATGAAGTTCTGATTTTACAGAAAAACACCTGCATTTGTTAAGGTTAATTTCAACCAGTCATTCTTTCGAAAAAAATAAAGAATCTTTTATTGTGTCGAACAATCTTATTCCCATTTTAACAGGAAGGAAAAGAAAAAAAGAAAGAGATTGACGACTTCTCCCTAAAATTAACTACAGATGTGCTATATGGGTATGGCTTCTCCCTAAAATTAACCTGCAATGATAGTTAGCATTCATTGCCCAAGTAGGGACTGGAACAAAATTGGGGACTTCACTCTACATCATTTTTTGTATATTTGTTGTAACTTGACGACTTCACTGTATAGCTCAAATTTTCTTATTGCTTGTCTTTCCTTGTACATTTTGTTCAAAATGACATTCACAAAATTGATCACTGTATATCACTATTTGAAGAAACAATTACTTCAAGGTTTTATCATTAGACATCAGATTCGTACCTTCATGCACGGCCAACAGAACTGCAATTTGATTAGCTGATAGTCTTCTCGCATGTTATGCATTGCAGATTAGTCTACTTGATAGGCAAGAGCTTCAACAACGAGTCAAACTATATTGTATCAGCCGGGGTTCTCCTGAGCACTGGCTTCACTCTGTAGTGTTCAAAAGAAATGATTTACAAAAGGCTCTTGGGAATCATCTTTCATGGAAGGACAGGTGACTAAGCTCGCTGGGACTTTCATAATTGACCTTTTTTCAAAATTTCTTTTTCTATAGAAATTTTAATGAAGAGAATTTATATATCTATGAAATCTTAATCAAGATATGATCCTGAGCATCCAGTGTAATAAAGTCATAATTAAACTAGTAAGATGGTAGTCTTTTTGCACTAAATTAGTTAAGACAGCCTTTCTTTCGATGTCTGGTAGTAGGGGGTGTTGAGAGAGATTCTAGGGTGTTACGGTTTCTTGTCCGCTTTCAAAGTTTCCTAGTGGGCTTCGATTTCAAAGGCCTTTTGTAATTATTATGTAGGCATGATTTTCTGTAGTTGGAGTCCTTTCTTGTAAAGGGACTCTCCCCTTCTTTTTGTGGGTTTGGTTTTTGGGATGCCGTATATTCTTTCGTTTTTCCTCAACGAAAGTGGTTGTTTTTCATTTAAAAAAATCAAAATTCTCTGATTGATGATTTAAGTCTTTTGGAGCAACCCTTGTCTAATGGTAAATTCATGTGATCATATCGTGTGACGGTTCTTTTCTATCTTAGATTCTTTCTGCCCAACAAAGGATAACACCTCGTTAATTGTGAAGAAGTGTTTCAACCTATAAATGAAGGCTAAGAAGCACAAACATCGACATGCGATACATCAATTTCCAATAAAATAGGACATGACACGTTGGAGACACGTTATTATTATTACTATTATTATTATTTACAAAAATAAATATATCTGTGTATACTTTCACATATTGTGAAATTTACCTTTAAACGTCAAAATAACAACCATACAATTCATGAAAAAGGCAATAGATAAGATGACCAACGTGATAACAATATTCAGGTCCCAATAAGTTAGTAATTAGTTTAACACAACAAAACTAGAAAGTAGAATCAAACAAGCCTTCTACATATTTCCTCATGCTGTGAGTAAGAATCGTTTAGCTGCTGATCGTGGGTTTGGTAGTTAGTGTACTGTGCAATTATGTGAAGATGTGGTCATAACCCTAGAATTTTTAAAAATATTAGCTGAACCGTGAACCTTAATGGGCTTAAATGGGGGCTTGAATGGGCCGCCAATTGTAGGTCAAGGTAGTGTGTTGTGCATTTTTTTTTTAATAATTTAGCAGATCACATGACCTTCGTCTGTCTTAATGTGTTGGAAAATAAATAATAATAATAAAATAATGGACACGCCAACTGGCATATCGTGTTGGAGTGTGTCAATGTTCGACATGTGTCCGACACCGACACTTGGCCATTTTAGAAGTGTGGGTGCTTTATAGGATAGCGGTCTCGACTTGACCTTTTTTCCTCCTAAAAAAAGCCATTCTTCTCTCCTGCTCGATGGAAAACCCCTAGATCTAACATCCTTCAATGTTGTTGTTGCTGTCCGATGCCGAGGTCGTTATTGTTAATTGTCTTTTAGTTGTCAGCCGTAGTCATGGTCGTCATTGCTTTCAAGTGTCATTATTATCCTTCATGGGTTCTTGTTTCGTTTTGTTCGTGCATTTTTGTTAGAGTTCTAGCTTTCAAAACTAGTTTCTTGTCGGCCTTCATTCTCTGTCGTCATCGCTCTTCTTTTTTTTGAAAGGTTACATTTTTTTTTGAAAGGTAATGGGTAGGAACGATGCCGAATGTTGCAACCTAGCAAGAGACAAAGGAATTTGATTGTTGGCAAAAGAAAATAGAACTGCTCCAACGGAACCATGGCTGGAGGTTGAAAATGATCTTCCAATTATGAATGTTGACACTCAAAATTCTTTAGTTGAGAAAGATGTCAATGAATTAGAGGTTAGAATGTTTAACACAAATATGCACCACTAGAACCATTAAAAAAAAAAAAAAAAAAGACCGTGTCCCGTTGTATTTTCAGGATCCAATGCCTCCCTACTTAATGATGATATCATTGAAGAGCTTGTACAACTTTGTTGATTCATGCAGTCAACCCAAAGAAAGTTCTTCCTAAAGATTTTTCACATAACTTGAGTGGGAAATTTTGTAATTTTGGCTCAATGCTATTCTTGGCTTTTGTAAGGTTTTGATATCTTCTAAAACAAACTCACTCACCACACAACAATTACTTTCTCCCCATATTGAGGTCTCAGATTGTAAATCTGATGTTAGTGTAAGTAGTGTGGAGATTGACTTTCAGCATCGTGGTCGCCTTTGTGATGAAGATATAGCCGAAGATTTTGTTTTAGATTACTTAAAAACTCTTTTCCAGATACCATCAAGTCTGATTGCACTTTTATGATTTTGGATAGAATTTTATCATCAAGCGGTTTTATTTTGATATACCGAAAAAGTTTGCCTTTAATAAAGGCCTGTGGTTTGTAGTTTAAAGAGATTCCCTCTTTTGTTTCTAAGGGGAATAGAGAGAAAGGTTTAGGTCCCGTTTGGTCACTATTTGGTTTGGTTTTTAGTTTTTGAGAATCAAGGCTATGAACACTCATTCCACCTCTAAATTTCTTGCTTTGTTATCTGTTTTTTACCAATGTTTTCAAAAAAACCTCGTCAAATTTTAAAAATGGAAAAAAAAAATTAAAAACTTGTTTTTGTTTTTAGAATTTGGCTACGAATATAACTCTTGTACTTAAGAAAGATGCAAATAATTGTAAGAAAATGAGAGGAAATAAGCTTAATTTTCAAAATCCAAACAACCAAACAGGCCCTTAATTATTATTATTATTTTTTTGTTGGTTTTTATATTTCAATGTAGAAAATGTCTTGGCATACGATACAAGAAGATTGGGCTGATTCATGAGTCCAAGTTTTGTTGATTGAGTTCTATTTTGTTTAGGTTGATTTTGGTGATAGGTTGGTTTTGGTGATTTTCTCTGGCTTCTTCTGTCAGCATTACCTGTTTGACATTTGTGGCATTCTTGATTGATGCTTAAGGAGATTTAGATGTTCCTAGCTTGGTTTTGTTCCGCCTCTTACTTTGAGCTTGATTAAAGTTATCCTTTTGGTTTAGCTTTTGATATGAAGTTCATGGAGGATTCTTCTCAATATGGCTTGCATGGTGAGTGTTATGATTTTTTTTAGCTTCTGCAAAGGCTTGCGTCAGTGGGGTTTGTTTTCAATTCTTCATTTGTTGATGGTTTATGTTGGTCACACAGCTTTTCAAGCCAAGGATTTTGATTCCTAACCTTGAATTGGATGTGTATGTGTATCTAGAGGATGTGAATGCATTATTTTACGGACAACTTCTCCCCCGTTCTCTGGAAGATAATCACAAGATTTCAAACAATATTGGTATCTCTCAAGTAGATGAGAGATACCAATATTGGTACCTACATTGGGACTTTATTCCAATCTTAGAGAACCCTCTCCCTCCTCCATCCTCAATACCTGCCAATTCTCAGCTTTTATAAATTATAGATGCATGTTATTTGCAGTTTCATGAAATTCTCAATTCCAGAGAAAAATTGTGCATGAATAGGGTTGTCATTCTTGGAAGACTTGTGATCTTATTATGTGATCTTGGCATTTGGAGTTCTTGGATTAGCGCTGATGCTGTAGTTGGTCCACTTGGCTTGTGTTACAAGAAAGTTGTCTTTATGTTATTTGCAGCAGTTCTCATCTTTAGTTAAGAAGAATTCAGTTGGTCAAGTTGGGTTGGTCAGTGTATCTAATTTCATTTTTTGAGTTGCTTTATTCGTTAGTTTTGTTATTGTTAGAGAAGGTTGCTTATGAGAAATTTGATAATTTGATTTTGCGTACATTGTTTTATATCTATCAGAAAATTCTCCACCTATTCTTCCACAAGCACTATTAGGATTTTAATCAGAAAAGTTATCTTGATGTCACAGGTACCCGGTATTTTTTGATGATATTGCAGCTCGATTACTTCCAGTCATTCCATTGATTGTTTATAGGCTCATTGAAAATGATATTGTAGATCAAGCTGATAGAATGCTGGCCTTGTATTCTCCATTTTTGGCCTACCACCCTCTTAGATTTACATTTGTTCGTGATATACTCGCATACTTCTATAGTCATCTACCTAACAAGCTCATTGTTCGGATTTTGAATGTACTTGATATCAGCAAGGTAACTTTCTTTTGGTTTCTTTTTCACTTTTGATGTGCTTTTGCACGTGTATTTGTTTATATGTTATTTCTGTTACTTACGGACACCAAATTTGTTTCAGATTCCATTTTCTGAGTCATTCCCACAACACATTAGTTCTGTTGGTTCTGTCGGTTCTGTCATGTGCCCACCAATGGATTACTTTGCTACCCTCTTGTTGGGGCTAGTCAATAATGTTATACCTTCCTTACAGACATCAAAATCTGGAACGGCAAGTGATACTTCGAATAATTCAATGCGTCCATCGCATAACAAAGCCCCTGGGACAACCCCACCGGGGGCAACCAGTGCTCCCGAGAGCCAAAAAGCATTTTATCAAATTCAGGACCCTGGCACATATACTCAACTCGTTCTTGAAACAGCAGTCATAGAATTACTCTCTCTCCCTGTCTCAGCTGGTCAGATTGTGTCATCGCTGGTTCAAATTGTTGTCAACATACAACCTACTCTAATTCAATCGAGCAACAATTTGCATGGAACTCCGAGCAGTATGGGTCAGGGATCAGCATTACCGACATCTCCATCTGGAGGAAGCACAGACTCCTTGAATGGAAGATCAAATACCTCAGTATCTGGAATAAATACTCCAAACTTTGTTTCACGAAGTGGGTATACGTGCCAACAACTTTCTAGCCTAATGATCCAAGCATGTGGCCTACTACTAGCGCAGCTTCCTCAAGAATTTCATGGACAACTGTATCTAGAGGCATCACGCATTATAAAAGAAACTTGGTGGTTGTCTGATGCAACGAGATCCTTAGGAGAACTAAATTCTGCTGTTGGTTATTCATTGATGGATCCAACATGGGCAGCACAAGACAATACCTCAATGGCTATTGGTATGCTATATGTTATTTACTAATTTACCTTATTCCCTTTGACAACATAAACCTTCAGTTCTGCTCACAAGTTATGCATTTTTTAGGTAACACGGTTGCACTTCTTCACTCTTTATTCAGTAACCTCCCACAGGAATGGCTAGAAGGGGCCCATGTGATTATCAAACATCTCAGACCCGTCACGTCAGTAGCAATGCTGAGAATAGTTTTCCGTATTATGGGTCCACTGCTCCCCAAACTTGCCAATGCTCATAGCTTATTTTGTAAGGTAGGTTAATAATCATTGGTTTTCAGAAAAAGGAAATTATCGTTTTAGTTCATCATAAAGTTATTTCTGAGTTATTTTACTAAACTTTCTTTGTGCACATGCTGAAAAGAACATATTCTATATGATGCAAGTTTTCAAACTGCAAGTCATTATTAGATGAAAGTTGTGAGACTCGATTCTCAAATACAAACTATTTATAGGCTGTTGTAAACTGTTAAGTACTGTAACTTGTTATAGTATGTATGTAACTATAGGAGCTTATTAGTCTTTTATCCTTCATTGTAATTTTACTATTCTTACTTTAGGGATTCTATGTATACCTATATATGTTGAACTCTAATATTTAGAATGAGTAAGGAGTTCTCTCATATTCTAGTATAACATTATCATAATTAACCAAAAACCAAACGGAACCAATCTAAACCAACTAATATAGGTTATTAATTAACTAACAAGGACCTGTCCAATTGGTTTGGAAAAAACGTTGTCTATTACTATTCTAACTAACAACCTATCCAAATGGATAAAGGAAAATACAAATAACTAGCTTTTAAATGCCCAGTAGTACCAGAATAGGATAAGACTAATAAGCCTCTATATTAGATGTCTCCCACTCCAAAAATAACTCTACCTCAAGTATTCAAATATATCACCACAATCAAGGAGCACTAATCAGAAGGGATGCTGGGAGATCCATTTGATATGCATTATCTCCGATCTTGTCAAGGATCTTAAAAGGGCTCATCTTCTTGTTGGTGAGTTGGTCATGAGTGCCCAATGCTTAGAAGCTCTTTGAGCAATGGCGTGTATCAACCAAGGTTTGCTTTCATTGCCCTTCTCCAAGTGATCCTTTGACTTCTTGATGAAGTTGGAAACGGTCAGCCATTCCTTGTCTTCAAGCTTGAATCAACATTAGAAGACAAAGTTATTAGAAAAGGAGACTTTCCTGTGGATTGGGTTTCAATATGGTTGTACGTGAATTCTCCAGTTGTGCAAGGGATAAGTCCCAGTGTTTAGAACATATCCACTTATACACCGAATGATGTTGCCTAAAGTTCGATTTGTCACCTCTATCCACCCATCAGTTTGAGGATGGCTAGTTCTACTAACGCATAGGCTTGTTCTGAATCTCTTCCACAGGCTTTTCCAAAGAGTAGCTCATGAATTTGACATCTCGGTTGAATGCACTTGGCCTTATTTCTTTGTAAATGAAAGTTATGATACTTAAGTCTCCAATACAAGCTATTTATGGTCTGTCAAGTATTGTAACTAACCCATAACCAACCCAAACTAGCTTGACTAACCAACTGAATAGGTTAGTAACTAACTAACAACCTCTCCAATCGATTGGGATAAAAGAAAGTACAAAAAACTAGCTTCTAAACAGCTAGTAGTACTAGAATAGGAAAATACTAACATAAGCCCTTGCATGAATATATAAATTAATTTTTTTGTCGAGCTTACGAGATTTCAGTGGTAAAAGTTTGATGTGAGATTGGAAGCACCCTCGTTAATTTTTGAAAAAATATATAAAAATATCTATATGCACACAGTTCAATGTATACATAGATGTATATAGATATATAGATGCACAAATATATCATATGTAATCTTCATTTTTTTAGTATTACAGGTTATCCAGTTGAATTGTCCATATGAGATTGGATAAAACTTGTCACAGTTATTATTTTTTTATGAACCTTTTTATCTTCCACGTTGGTAGTTGGGGTAGAAGTTATTTGAGGTATAACACATCATTTACCATAACACAAAATTCTTGGTTTATATATTGAGTAGAAGTTGAGTTCTTATATAGCTAATTATGGTCAATTTTTCTCCAGACTCTCTCCTCACTTTTGAGTGTAATGGTGGATGTATTTGGGAAGAACTCACAAACATCAATACTAGTAGAAGCTGCAGAAATAGCAGACCTCATTGACTTTCTGTAAGTGACAACGAAAATAATTTACTCAAATGTTTTAATCTATATGCTCGAAGATACTCATATACATATGGTCATTTTGCTTTTCAGCCATCATGTTGTTCATTATGAAGGGCAGGGAGGGCCTGTGGTAGCTAACAGCAAGCCTCGACAAGAAGTTTTGGCCATTATAGGAAGAGCTTTGGAAAATCTGCGTCCAGACGTGCAACACCTCCTTTCCCACTTGAAGCCTGACACTAGTTCTTCTATCTATGCAGCAACACATCCGAAGTTGGTTCAAAATCCAGCTTGACCATAGGGCTAAAGAAAAGTTAAAAATAAAATAAAAAGCTTGTTATTATACCCTTCTGTTTAGCATCTGATAACTTGGTGGAAGTAGCCCCTTCTGTTAAGCTTGTTATTAATTGTAAATTAAGAGGTTGTTTTACAAGCCGAACGTAGGTAAAAATAGATTGAGATGTAAATTATTCTGGAATTAGTGGAAATAGCACACATTTATGAAAGTTTTCGTGGCATTAGAGCCTAGTGACAAGGTTTGTATACTGAGTTGTCTCACATTTTCCTTTTCTTCTTTATACACTTCAATGCATCTTCTTCAATTGATAGCAATCGAAAACAACCAGAGAGTCCTTTTCCTCACCCTTTGGTCAAGACACTTAGTCTTTTGACATTTCTTCCGAGTTTTGTTTAATTACTACCTTTGATGAAGGTGTCAAATTTCAATGATCTTGTAAGCCCTTCACTTTTTTGTTTCATTGATGAACTAATCATCTTTTTTTTTTTTTTCAAGTTTTACTTGCTGCAGAAGAAACTAGCGGAAGGCCTCAAGTCTATCCAAAATTGAACCGATGGATTTTGCAAGACCAGGTATTTCTGATCTTGATTTACTAAACTCTATTAGAAGGCATTCTTAGTTATGTAATTGGAGTGACATTTCGTAACCGATTTGGGGAACACTGATAATGAAGAATATTGTTAGCCTCAAATTCAAGGGAATCACCAAAACAATTTTGGAGATTGTGGAGTGTTAAAAGTATTTAGGTAGAACTTAAATATATCTTAAAATTAGTTGTAGTGGTAAAGAGATCCATGGTTAAACTCTTAATATGTCATTTTCTTCTAGATTATTATTGATGGTTTGTCATACCATGTCGTATATCTTCTAACAATATTGATTACTAGTTGGATCTCATTGAGATGACTGATTTAGTTCATTTACGAAGCAATAAAATTGATCGTTCTGTTAGACAAAATATACCAAGGATCATTTTGCCTTAGTTTGGTGTTGGGAAATGCACAACTAAGCTAAACTTATGTTGTTAATGGCATACCCTTCATAACTGAGAATGCATGGTGTGGTAATTTTAGACGCAAGCAATTGACCAAATTTCATTTGATTTTAAATTGAGTCACTTTTCATTTGGGTTTCTAAAGAATGGGTCATCCTTACAAAAATTTCATTGATCGTAATACACCAAACTAATAATTTTACTAATAATTTTACTAACTTTAATACATATATCAATTTAATTTGTGAGATTATCCTAAGTTTTGGTTAGTTTTATTTACTCGTTTTTGTTAGATTGATCGTAATGGAAATTACGTGATGTATTAATAGAAATGACAACATGTCTATGAAGGTAAAATTTAATTTGATAAAAAAAAATTGAAATATAAATACAAATAATCAAATACAGATAAAGAAATAGACAATCGTTTATTAAATAATTTTAAACAGTAAATAAAGCAAATCTACTTGAATTTTTCTTTAAAAAAGTGAGTGAATTTTGATATGACACAAGAAAAAAGGAATGGTTTAGAAAAAATATAATTAAATAAAATTATTAATTGTGTCTTCATTTTCGTCAATCTTAGTTATTTTAATTTAATAAAATTCTCATGTTCGAATGTCCACTGCGTTTCAAACTTTATCGTTGTTTGCAATATAAGTGTCTTTTCATTTTTCAAAACTTTGATATTCGCTTTTTCTTCCTTCTCCCCTTTTGTTCACAGCCCTTTGGTTTTTTTTTTTTTTTTCTTTCCCTTTTATTATTCTTTACTTTCAATTTTACTCAAAACGTAGGAGGAATTTCGATCCAGAATTTCATTTCAAATATGGCTTCAATTCAAAGTTTTTGTTACATGGAAAATTAGCTACAAAATTAGCAAGTTGCTAATCAGTTCAACTTAACCATGGCAACGCAAAGACGAGAAGCCTCAAATTCATCATCTTTTCTAAAACACCAAATTTGAATATGTTCACCACTTTTCAATCCTGTTCCTTCCACAAACGCATTTCACTGTGTCATCAAACAGTAGACATACCCACTTCCAATCTTCCACATCTTCAAACAAATTCTTCTTTCTTCTAAAACATCATCCATCATCAATAAAGCATTCATCCCTTTCTTCTTTTTGTTTTCTCGTTGCAGCAATATCTTCTCCTCCTCTGTTGTAAAATCGAACAACAGTTCCTCTGCTGGGAGGGAAAAAGGCCCTTGATTCTTGTTTAAATCCGTATCTTGGAGTTGTTTCTGAATCACCAGATTAATTCCGTAGCCACCCATTTCAACAATCCGATCTCTCATCGCCACCGGCATCTCAGTAATCCACGGATACCTGCTCTGTTTTGCCTTCTTCTTCCTCTGTTTCTTAGTCATAGTCGCCGGCGTCAGCGTCGGAGGCTTCTTTCTTTTGTGGGTGTTAATTTTTGTCGGTTCAACATCAGAAACAGAGTTGTCATCTCTATTAGAACAGTCGCACCCTCCAACACAGGGAAAGGGAGTTAAGGTGTAATTGCAACTACTCAATTCATGGTTGATTTCTGCAATTTATCCTATATTTTTCTTCTTTCCAAATATCTCTTTTGGGATCCTTCTCTGTAATTTTATTCATTACTGTTGTTATTTTATTTTTGATAACTACCTTTCTATTTAAAAACGAATATTTTATAAATTAAAAGATCCTAAATTTGAGGAATGCGAAAAATCATTTGCTTGCAATGAAAGGTAGACCAAGATATGTTTATGAATTTGGAAGATTTAATTCTAAAAGATAAAATTTAAGTTTTTGGAAATAAAGGAAGGTAAAGAAAATGAAAAGATAAAATTAATTCAAATTGGATATCGCAAAATTAAAGATTAAAAATTTAGAAGATATAGAAAGATATTTGGATACACTTTCTATCACGTGGGCAAAGGGTTTGTTTGAAATGTTATTAGTAATATGTTGGAAAATAGTTAGAAATAAGACTATCAAGTTTTTACTTTACAAAACTAGTACGTTTTTTATAAACCTTTTTCTTCGTCTATTTCGAACAAGATCGTCCAAATATATAGAATCCCGGTGTTAATTTTGCCCAAGATATATTATGGTTTTCTCTCAAATCATAACTTTTTTGGGGTAAAATTTGGAAAGATTTGAAAAATTAGGTAAGATTTGATATAAAATTTGAAAGATTATATAATATTTAAAAAATTGATAGAATCTTGTTGTTAACCGCGCAAAGGATTTCACCCAGAAAGTCTAAAACAATTGATAATTAGAAAAAGTTAAATTTGTATGTGAATGTCGATGGTAGGATTATTTCTAACCATTGATTCAATAATTAATAAATAATGGTTACAGGAATGCTACATCCTGAATGCATAATGTAATAACCTAGAATTTAAATTTGTTAATTTTTCTTTTGCCTTTTAGGGTTGGATATTTACAACAAATATGTTATTTTAATTTGTTAAATTTTGGAAAAGATCCACAACAACTTAGAACTTAACTTGTGTTAATTTGATGTAGCGAGTTGAGATATTTGAATCAAATCCATGGCCAAACAGGAAAAATCCATCCTTAAAACATATCGAAAGCTTCTAATTACAACCCTAAATGGGTTATTTATAGCCTAACAATAAAATAACATAATTAACTAATCAACCCAAATTAATAACTAAAAAATATTAAACTTAAATATACTAATTATTTTATAATTCTCCTCATCATTCATTCTGACTTAAAAAAACGGAACTTGTCCTTGAGTTCGAAGTGATAAAGGGATGCTTTTTCTTTCGGGTTTTTGTGTGGGAGACTTTGATACATGCAGTGGGAAAAGGTAATCAGATTAAATTCATGGCCAGACAAAGAAATTCGGGAAGAGAGATCTCCCTCAAAGAACCAAATATTCTATATTTAAGTGGATAATCAAAAGTTTCTAATTAAAATCCTAAATTGACTATTTATAGTCTAACAACCAAATAACAAAACAATAAAATAACATATTTAACTAATTAATCTAAATTAACAATTAAACAATATTAAACCTAAATATACTGGTTATCCTATAATTCTCCTTATCAATATTTTAATAATTTTTAATTTCATTAAATTACAGGATAAATATTATAATTTTACCTTAAACTTTAAAAATATACTGTAGATTCTCACTTTTTGGTAGACTTTCGGTTAAAAAAACATTGAAAAATTATTCTCAAAGCATCTTATGAATTATAGAACATATATTTGGTATAAAATTGACATCATCCCAACAACGGCGGTGGAGCCAAATTTTTATTGAAAATTACATTTTTTTTACAGTGTTATTAATAGTCAAATTTGTCCACTAATTAAATTTGTAGCACCCAAAAAGTTAAAATCAGTTGAAAGCATAAAAAAAAAAACCCCCAAATTTATAAATGAGACACTATATAATTTCTTAAAAAAGAAATGATAAATAAAATAAAACAAAAGCGTGAGCGGCAGGATTCGAACCTGCGCGGCAGAGCCCACATGATTTCTTTAGTTATGCCCGATAACCACTCCGGCACGCCCACTTGATGGTCTTCACTTAACTTTCTTAATACATTATAATTATACATTTAAATAATACTTTTTAAAAAATTTTTTAATTATTATATAAGGAATATTATATTGATGTAACAAACTAAATTTACCAAGATTAATAGCAGTGTTAACTTTGATGACTTACACCCATTCTTCTTGACTCTCTTTTTCTTCTTTCTTCTTTACCTTTTCTTCTATTTAGTTTTTATCTTTTTTCTCAAATTTATTTTCACAACTTAATTCAGAATGTTTTTTGCTTAACTTTTCAAATGTTTAATTTTAAAAATAAGTCATTTTAAAAAAAAAATTAACGTATTTTACAATTACTCAAAATAGCTTTTGAAATACTTTCGACATGTATTTTAAACCATTTTTATCAAATGAATTTAAACAAAATGACTTTTTTAAAAAATATTTTTTTCTTTAATTAATTTAAATCACTCTAGATTTCTCTCCGATCCCATAACTGAAATGACATAATAAAAGTCAATGAAGATGAGATCGTTTCACACACTGCATTTTTTTTATTAAACTAATTTTTTCTGGAAAATATTTTAGTCTGGTTTGTCTCTTAAGAAAAACTTGTCTTTATTAATAGATTAAGTGCTTAATTAGAGCACTCTAAATTTAGAAAAAAATTGAGTACCTTTGAAATTATCTGCAAAAGTATGGGTTTTTTTGTCCAGTCGTGTCTTGCAGTTTTACTATAAGGCTATGTTTGTTCCGCAGATACTGGAATTTCACAGTTTCAACGGATATTTAATATATTTGTTTGTTTAACTACAAGGAATTATATTTTTACCACCGAAAAAAGAAAAGTTTTTTGGGAAAAGTAAAAAAAAAAAAAAAGGGTGAGAAAGCCTTTCCCGACGTTTTTTTAACTGTCAACAAGGTTGCCAGGAAACCCTATCCCGATGCAAATAAGTTTCTTTGTCGGAAAAAATTGATCTCACAATGGTTGGAAATGAGAGGAGGTATACCAACGTGAAAAAGATAGTGTCGACAAAAGTCACCTTTCATGATGTCAAAAATTGGTTTATGACGTCAAGAGAAATACTTTATGTTGATGCCACTTTTTTGGCATCGGCAAAGGGTTGGGTATGTGAGGGCAGGGAAGGGAATCTTTCTTGATGCCAAATTCGAAAAATTAGCATTATGAGAAGTTACCTTTCCTGACACCAATTTAGTTTGGTGTTGGGAAAAGTTTCAAAATTTTACATTTCTTTTGTTGTTTTTCTCGAGATCTTAAGATTTTGGTTTGAGATTGGTCTTTTTTCATATACAATTTTTCTAATTTACTGAAAATTTAACTTGTTAATTCTTTCTAAACCAATAATTGAAACCTACTTGAATCTTATAAATTTAAGTAAATAAACAAAAATCAACAACTTTTACGTTTAATTGGTTTCCTTACCTAACATACAACTTAGTTTCACAAACTTAATTACAAACAAATAGCCTTTTCCAGATGCATAAAAAGTTTAGTTGGAAAAGACAAATATTTTTGTAGTGTCAGAATATTCATATGATATGGTTGTTTAATACCCTCCATACTTGTAGAATTTTTATACTTGGAAAATGAATAGAGTCCCATTAATTAATAAATTAATATCAATTAATTACTACTATTAATTTTAATTCATTATTAAATAAATAATTTATTAGACTTATCATTGATATTTTATGTTATCTTAACTATTTAATATAAAATTTTATCATAAATTATTAATATTCTAATAAATTTTTATTTATTTAATTTTTTATTAATTAAATAAATAAATTTAAGTAATGTTTAATTAAAAATATCCATTTATTGATATTTTAAGTGATTAAATACTTAATCAATGTAACAATATATTAAATAATTAAATTAATTATGACTGCATTACATGTTATCTTACATTTGATTAAATAATTATTTAGTTCTAGTTTCTATATACAAAATTGGTAAATCAAACTTCCAATATTAATTATCCTGCAAATCTAAACACAGACATTTAAATTGCATATATTTAATATTCATACACATAAAACAATCTTCACGATCCAAACGACCATAGTTTTCACTAAGAGTCTACTTTTATTAATTTTTTACAAATTAATTATAATTAAATTAGCTTAAATATTTGTTATTTAAATTGAAAAATCCACTTCATATTTATTTGAAGTTAATCAATTGAAAATTAATATCAATGACTACAAGTAAGTGTTAATTATTCAAGATCTGAAAGTATAAAATTAATAACTCTCGCAACCAAATAGAGTAAGTGTTAAGTTATTTAAGATTAAAAGTGTAAAATTGATAAGTGTAAACTCAAATAAAAACTAAACTCATTTAACTCACGGAAGAAAATGTAACATTTTCCATCCAGGATGAAATTCTGCTCCACTTTCAGCTTTAATTGGTGGCTCCGAGAATAAAGTTTGATTACTTTTGCAATAAAACTCTGTTATGATGGTTTCTTAAAAATAAATAAATAAATAAATCTTTTCTGAAAAGGGTGAGAGAGGAAGAAGCCAGAAGAAGCCAAAGTTGGTTATGTTGGAGAAGAAAAGTACAAAATAAATGTAAGATCGGTATGACAGCTCTGAAGGATGACGAGATTTAAAATAATGAAAAAAATTTCACCAAGTGGGCCTAATCAAATAAATTAATAAAATTTGCTGAATATATAAAGTTATGAAGAAAATAATAATAATACATTAAATTACCCTATTTGATTTTGATAGCAAGATTGGTAACGAATATATAAAGTTAAGAGTTATTAATCAAAATGATCAATTAATTTCAAGAACGAAAATTACAATAAATTTCAAGCAATAAAATATAATAACAAATTAATTTTAAAATTAAAGATCGATGATGATACAATGAAGTAGGTAAGAGATCAAAATTCTTAAATTTTAAAAAGTGGGACAAAAATCATTTTGGGTCCTGACATTCGTCTTTTAATCAATTATCTTCATGCTAGCCATTAAGTATCCACTATTGTCCGAGTTGCGTTGTCATTTGCCATCAATGAAGAAATGGATGGTCGAAGGTCTGCATGAAGAAACCACTATTTGCCCGGTCGAACGTTAGTGAAAAAAACCTTTGACATTCTTGTAAATAATGAAAAAGTTGAACATAAATGTAATTCAAGACCTTTATTAGGGTTTTTATGTTATTATCCCATTATATATTCCCATTCCAGTTACCTTTTTACATGGAAATTTCTTTTGTAGCCTAAGTTTGGTTCTTTACTTGCTCCACACTCTTCCTATCTTAAATTACCAAATTATAAACCTAATAAACATATTTCTCAATCACCAATTTGGAACTTTTAAACTCGGTCTACTTTTTCAAGATTAGGTCATACATCTATTTGGATTGATCAAGAAAAAAAAATGTTTTTTTAGAAAGTCGTTTTTATTTAAATTGTTTTTATAAAAAAAATACTTAAAATAAAACAGTTATATGCTTTAATTTGTTACACTTTATAGAAAATAAATATTTAAAAAATTGAAAAATCTAAACAATATTTACATTTTACGGCCAAAAGTTCTAAAAGTGTTTTGTATTTTAAAATTTTTTGCTATAAAGTTTAAATATTTTTAAATATTTTTTTTATATTTAAAAAGACCCCAAAAAAGTTTAATCAAACACACTTTTAATCTTTACTTATAAGGAGGGTTATGCCCCTGAAATTTCAAATCCGTATAAATAATTAAAATTTTCAAGATATTCTTATAGTGTTGTTTCCTTGGGCCATGTTTGATCCTTTAACAAGTGCAATAATTTTGTCATGATTTGAAGAAAGTTAGAGTTCAGTCTTTATGATTTTTAAGTTAGAATTTAGTTCATATAGTTCGGATAAAATTAGATTGAGTCCATAGGTTTGATAAAATTCTAAAATATAGTCCATACTGTAGGGGACTATTTATGAAGGTTTTACCAAATCGTAGTGACTAAATTCTATTTATAAACCACATAGACTTATTCTAACTTTCTCCAAACGAAATTAAATTATGTTGGTCATATTTTTAAAAAATAGAATTTTATGTCTTGTAAGCAATTGTAGGTCATATTTTTAATAATAAAATTTAAATTTAATCACAAGGTTAGTTAATATAAATTTATTGAAAAAATTGCACAAACCACCCTTAAACTACAAGGTTGGTTATAGTCACATTCATTAATTTTCAATTTGCTCAACTTATATCCTTGTAGTCTTTAAATGGTTGCAATCAACCCCATTTTGAATTAACCATTATTTATACTCATCGAGCTTCGGGACATCAAGTCGAGCTGAAGGAATTATAACTCATCGAGAAATATTGAGTCGGGCTTAGTATTGGGGCTCTACAACCTAGTAATTCAAAATAACTTCAGAATATATATCTAAACAAGAATCATGCGTATTTGTCCCTCCCAATAAAGAAATTGCTATTTGATTATGCAACAAAGTAGGAGAGGAAGTTGTTGAGCGGACAAGAAATAAGAACAACAAAGGGATGAATGTAGTGATAGTGGATGATGTTCTTGAATAAAGAAAATTAACACCAGTTGATTAAAAGTAAGTGTTGGTTACTCAAGATGAAAAGTGTAAAATTAATATTTTTAGTGACCAAATAGATATTAAGCTTAGAGTTCAAAGGTATAAAAGTAACATTTTGGACCCTATGAATCCTATGGAAACTAAACTCATAATTCACAAGTAAAAATATAACATTTTAAAATTTATGGATCATATATCATTTCACTCTCAATTTAATTAGTGAGCTCTTGAATTGAGAATAAATTTTGATCACTTTTGCAAATAAAACTCTTTTATGCTCTTTCTTTTTAATTTTTTTTCAACCTTTGGTACTTGAAGAGAGGCCTAAACTACCAAAATTTTATATCCCCCATACCAATTGCCTTCTTATTTGGGAACTTGTGGCCTAAGTTTGGTTCTTTACTTGGTCCACACTCTTCCTCTCTTAAATTACCAAATTATAAACCTAAGAAAACATATTTGCCAATCGCCAATTTGGAACTTTTAAATTTGGGTTACTTTTTCATGGTTATGTAATACCTCATTAACTAAGAAAAAAATATTTTTAAAAAACTCATTTTCATTTAGATATTAAAAAAAAACAATTTAAAATAAGAACACTTATATATTTGGTTCTCCTTTCTAAAAAATTAAAATTAAATAAACATTCAAAAAGTTAAACAAAACATAATTTTTTAAGGAAGATTGTGCTCCTTGAAGTTTCAAATCCAAATAAGAGCATGTTTGGGTTGACTTCGAAAAAAAGTTTTTCAAAAATTCATTTTCATTTAATCACTTTTAATAAAAATGGTTTAAAATAAAACCACTTACATGTTTGGCAATTTTGTTTTCAAAGGTAGTTTTATATATAAGATTGTTTAGTTTGTTATAGATTAAAAGTATTTTTATTACTATCAAATTACTATAAAGGATGACTATAAAATTTGTGAACTTAAAATTTAAAATAATGGTTGTCAGAAATGGTCGTTTTGGGTGGTCGCTTTTGGAATTGGTGGTGGTTGGTTATCAAGGTGGTAGGGGCTCGAGTTGGCCGTTGATAGTGATCAGAGGTGGTGCCGATGGTTATAGTTGGTTGGCGATGGTGGTCGTGGTGGTGACAAGAGTTAGCCGACAAAGAACAGTGATAGGTACAACAATATAGTGAAAGTGAGATAGATGACTTTTAAAATTATTTTAATAATTTTAAAAATGACACAAATGATAGAGGAGATTAATCATTAAACACTCAAAGTTCATTACTTTAAAAGTGAATTTCAAGCATTAATTTCAAAATAACTTATTTCATAAATTCATTAATGTTAAAATAAATGGATGAAATTGATTTATTAGAAGAAAAATGGTTATCCAACTCATGAAAGTCTTATTATCAATTTATCATACTTACTAAATAATGTCATTTTATATTTAATTTACATCTTTTTTTTTTGTTCATTTTATATTAATAAGATGCATTGCATATCATATTTAAAAGTTTACTAAGTTTGAATTATATACGATCATTTTGATACATGAAGTGCAGGAATATTTGGCCAATTACATGGTAAAAGAACTCCACCAATGTCATCACTAATACCCAAATTTGGCAGGTTGAAGTTTATACTAACTTTTGGAGGTCTAGTTATGTTTTGTATTCTGATCTTCTCTATATTTTTAGCATGTGAAATAAATATGTTTATGTAACACACTTAGGTTTTAAATTATTTGGTCTTGTAATTTTATGAACTTTTTTTATTAATAGGTTTTTGATGAAAAAGGAAGAAGAAAGCAACACACAGTTTTACGTGGAAAACCCTAGAACAGGGAGATAAAACCACGATCGAAGACCGATATTTTATTATTTTTGATACACTGAATACAAAAAAACTGCTCAAATAAATAGTCACACAGGAAACTTTAGGGGCATGGTAAATTACAAAAACGCACCTAGGTCAAACCATTATTTTCGACACTCCCCCTCAAGTTGGGACGTAGATATGAATAAGACCCAACTTCCTGACACAATAATCAAAGCTTTGTCTGAGCAACCCTTTCGTGAGAACATCTGCGACTTGCTGATTTAAAGGGATATAGGAGATACATATGCTTCCATTGTCTAGTCTTTCCTTGATGAAATGTCTATCGATCTCCAAATGTTTTGTTCTATCATGCTGAACTGGATTATTCGCAATACTTATTACCACTTTATTGTCACAAAACAGTTTCATCGAAAGTTCATTGTCTTGATGGAGATCTCATAAAACTTTCTTCAACCAAATCTCTTTACATATCCCTAAGCTCATGGCCTTGTACTCAGCTTCAGTGCTACTTCTGGCTACAACTCTTTGTTTTTTACTTCTCCAAAGTAACCAGATTTCCCCAGAAAAAGGTGCAATATCCAAATGTTAACTTTCTATCAACAATAGAACCTGCCCAGTTAGAATCGGTGTAAGCTTCAATGTAGCATTTATCGCACTTTCTGAACATTAAGCCCTTAGCAGGAGTTGCCTTCAAATATTCTAAAATTCGCTCAACGACCGTCATATGTTCCTCATAGGGGGCTTGCATGAACTGACTGATCACACTCACTACATAGGATATATCAGGTCTAGTGTGGGACAAGTAGATTAATTTTCCAACTAATTGTTGATATCTTTCTTTGTTGACGGGAACTCTGCATTATACTCCACTGGGGTGTCAATAGGTTTACACCCAGTCATACCTGTCTCTTTGAGAAAGTCAAGAGTGTACTTCCGTTGAGAAACTAAAATACCCTCTTTTGATTGAGCCACTTCCATCCCGAGGAAATATCTCAACTTTCCCAGAACTTTAATTTCGAACTCCTAGGCCATTTTCGTTTTAAGTCTCATAATCTCAACAGTACCATCACCAGATAAAATAATGTCATCGACATAAACTATGAGGACTACAGTCTTCCCTGAACCTGACTTCTTTGTAAACGTGTGATTTGAGTGCCCTTGGTTATACCCTTCGACCTTAACAAAGGTGGTGAATCTATCAAACCACGCCCTTGGAGACTATTTCAACCCATATAGTGACTTCCTTAGTCTGCAAACCCAATGTTTAAACTGACTCTCGAAACCAGGAGAAGGACTCATGTAGACTTCTTCTTCTAGTTCCCCATTAAAAAACGCATTTTTTTACATTCAATTGATGAAGAGGCCAATCTTTGTTCACTGCAACTAACAACAACACCCAGATAGTATTAAGCTTAGCCAAGGGAGAGAAGGTCTTAGAGTATTCTATTCCAAAGGTCTGAGTAAAGCCTTTCGCAACCAGTCTAGCCTTGTATCTGTCAATCGTCCCATCAGACTTGTATTTTATGGTGAAGAACCATTTTCATCCAACTGTCTTGTGTCCTTCTGAGAGAACAACCTGATCCCACATCTCGTTTTTCTCAAAAGCTCTCATTTCCTCCATAATTGCAGCTTTCCATTTACGAGTCTCTATTGTTACATGTATGCTACTTGGTATCATCACTGTATCTAGGCTGGTAGTAAGAACCTTGAACTCGAGTGAAAGGTTACTGTACGTCATGTAACCATGCATAGGATACTTTATACAAAATCTAGAATCTTTCCTTAGGGCAATGGTAAGAGCAAGAAAAATATCATGGCTCTTCATCTTGTCTAGTTTTTCACCATATTCGGTTTTCTGCTCCAGGGGTTCATCTTCTGAAGAACCTTTCACACATTTATCTTTACTAGTATCACTTCCATTCTTTGGATTTGTTTCCTCAGCATTGTTATTTTTAGCTATCTCTACACCTCTCGTGGTGTCCTTGGCAGCACCGTCAACACCTACCTCATCTTTATCCACTATGCAAGTATCAGTCTCATTACAAGTACCAATCTCATTAGTGGTAGGAATACAGATACTTGGAGCTGATGCTGGGTTAGACTCATGGACCAGAATTAGAGAAATGATAGGTGGCACTGACACTATTTCCTTCCTGAGATTCTTCCTATACTATGTTATCCACGGAACTTGATTGGTGGGAAGGACAGACCTGACAGGTTCAGGCTCAGAAGACAATTCTAAAGGTACTGAATAAGTAGACCAATTAGTCTATTCACTAGAATTCTCCCCTTGAAGATGACGAATAGGGAAGAAAGGTTGATCCTTGAGAAAGGTAACATCCATGAAAACAAAATATTTTCGAGAAGGTGGGTGGTAACATTTGTATCCATGTTGGTGGAGAGGATACCCAACAAACACACATTTCTGAGCACGAGGGGCAAACTTCGTGTGATTTGGACCGTGGGTATGAACAAAGACAACATAACCAAACACCCGAAGTGGCACATCAGGGATAAGGCGGGTGGTAAGATATGGCTCTTTAAAATAATCAAGAGGATTTTGGAAGTTTAGAACACGAGAAGCATGCAATTAATTAGGTGGGCGCAGTGAGATTAGAATCCCCCCATAAGTAGGACGAAAAGGTGGTGGACAACATGAGAGAACGAACGACTTCCATAAGATAGCGATTCTTTCGTTCGGCCACTCCGTTCTGCTGAGGAGTGTAGGCACAAGAGATCTTATGGACAATTCCCTTAGAAGAAAGGAAATCTCGAAAAGAGTTGTTAAAAAACTCACGCCCATTCACTTCGCAGGATTGCGATTTTCGTGTTAAACTGGGTTTCTACAATGTCATAGAATTGTTAGTTGGAACACAGTTGACACCTCAGACTTATTAGTAAGAAGGAAAACCTAAGTAAGTCGAGTGTGGTCATCGATAAAGGTGATGAACCAGTATTTATCTGTAGAGGTGGTGATTGGTGAGGGACCCCAAACATCATTGTGGACAAGACTGAAGGGTCTGGATGGTTTGTAAGGTCGAAAGTAAAAGGAGACACGACTCTGTTTGGCCTGGATACACACATCATAATTTAAGGATGAGATATTAATATTGCGAAACAAATGCGGGAACAAATATTTCATGTATTGAAAACTGGGGTGCCCAAGGCGAAAATGGCATAACATAAAATCACTCAGAAGTAGAAAAATTCAAAGAAATGAAACTATACCTATAACCATCCCTAGGGGAAGTATCATCAGTCAGGAAGTATAGTCCCTTATTGTGCTGGGCAGTGCTAATCGTCATCCCTAAGCTTAGATCCTTAAATAAAACAGAGTCGGGTGAAAAAATAGTTGGACAACTCAGATCTCTTATAATTTTACTGACAGACAATAAATTATATGAAATCATGGGAACATGTAACACGTCACGCAACACTAAACCTTCAAACGAAGATAGATGACCTTTTCCTACAACAGAACCAAATGACCCATCTGCGATTCTAATCCTTTCATTACCAGTGCTCGGACAGTATGAAATAAATTGGTAAGATGAGCCAGTTAAATGATCTGTCACTACTGAGTCAATAATCCAAGATTTTTTACCATTAACACTAAGGAAGCCGAAGGACTAAACCGTACTTGACTGTGCAATAGCACTAACTCCAACATTACTTGAATTACTTTGACCATCTATTGGAGATTGAGTCTGAGAGTTTCCACTTGTTGAGTCATTCACAAGGGCAAGTCTAAGGTTTGACTTGTCATGTGACTGACGTCGTCTGCTATTAGGAGGTCTCCCATGTAGCTTCCAATACCGATCTTTCGTATGCCATGGCTTCTTGCAGTGCTCACAGACAGAAAGAGGTTTATTATTCTACTTATCACCGTCAGACCTGGAAGACTTTGTAGCAAAAGTAGCAGCATCTGTTGATGTGATTACTGGGTTGTTCATGGCAGTTAAGTTGTCCTCTTCAAAATGTATATCCGAACAAACCTCCATGAGGAAAGGTACAGGACATTGGCCTAATATCCGACTTCAAGCAACATCAAACTTTGAGTTTAACCCACCTAGGAAGTTTACACTCTATTAGTTTCTTCAATTTTGTAGTGTTGAACTCCCCCACAAGAACAATCCCAAAACATTTCTTGACAAAGGTCCATTTCTTGCCACGATAGGGATAATTTGTTAAAGTAGGATGTCACATCCATTGATCCCTGTTTACATTCATGGGCCTGCTTGCGTAATGTGTACAACCGAGAGATATTTTGTCTTTTCGAATATAACTTCTACACAACATCCCAAATGTCTTTGGCGGTTGCAACATAAAGTAACGGCTTGCCAATCTGAGGTTCCATGCTATTCACCAGAACCGATCGCAACAGAGAATCTTCTCCTTTCCAGACGCGTTCCTAAGGATCACCAAGCCTCGGTTTTGGTATCTCACCCGTTAGGTTCCCAAATTTATGGCGCCCCTCGAGGGCCACTGATTGGGCCCATGAAAAATAGTTTTGGCCATTTAGCTTTTCTCCAATGATGAACCCTGCAAAATTTACCATCGATCCAGAAAAAAAAAAAAATTGAAGTGGGTAAAGTAGGGAAAGAATTTATCGGGTTCTCAAAATGCATAAGGAGATTTGTAGAAAGATCTGATAAGCTGGTTGAGGGTTTGTACCAAGGACTGCTCCAAAACCTGCAACGTGCTATTGAAGATGGGTAAACTGGCATTGGATCTCATTTACAGGACCTATATTATCCTGAAACATAGAAGAAGATTCTCCATGCTCAAAGCCTATCGACTGATCTATGCTAGTGTTTCTGCTTGAGGTTATCGGGATCAGACCACGTGGCGCATCGTTGCCGCTTGGCGCGACTGTGAGGTTATGGGAACCGTGGAAGCCTTGCTGATTAGAATGAACTGCAGTTGTGCCACAAGGAGCCACTGCCGAACTGATCGAAGGAGTGAAGCCCGCACTGGTTAAATCGAAGGAACAGTAGGATTCCAAGCAGCTGGTCAAAGGAAATCAGCTGTGAGGTTGGCTCGATCGGCATCATCAGCGACTGTACCTGTCGGGCGAGTCGACGACTGACGTGAGCTAGATGGTCGGTGACGACTAGGTCGAGGTCAACGACTATGAGGTGGTCTGATTTCAACGAATCTAGCTGCATTTGGAGCGTCTCGGTTGTCCGACTGGAGCCCATTTGAGCGCGCATCTTGATGTGTTATTTTATGATGTGGAACTATGGATGAAATGGGTGATAGAATTGTGCTAAACAATCAAGTTTGTTCAGTGGAATCCAAGTGTAAACCCCACTGAGTTTCCTAGTAAGTCTAGGGTCGAACTCAGGGACTTGGAAAATAGTATGCGACGGTAATTTCTCGGAAGACTTTGTAGTAAAGGGTAACTCAAATAGTTGTTTGGTGTTGTTGGTTGCGGTAATGAAATAATAAATGCGGCGGATTCGAGAAAAGTTGAATATGCGATAGATGCACTGAGTATGCAAAGGAATGGGTTGAGAAAGTCTTTAACTAGCGTGACCTGGGGATGCATCAGACTATGCGATCATGCTACACCCATGTACAGTAAGTCATTTTCCAATGCAAATGCGGTGCTCTTAAGTCTAGGACACATGTATTGAATGCAAAAGTGTCCATAGAGCTTATCCCTAAGTCTCTACTCTTTTCCTATGCGATGATGCAAGATGCACGCGACAAGGTGACCGCATACAATCATACCCTATCTCTAGGATGCATGTGATGCGGTAATAACAAACAGTGCTTATTCTTAAGCTCCTATCTCTTGATTATGTGTTCTAATCTAACTCTCCCAAGTCTAGATTCTAACCTGACTTTTTCTGGCCTAGATCCTATCCTTAGACTACCCTTCCGAGTATCTCTAATGGACGAATGAATCATACATCATATAAGATAAATGCATAGAATGAAGATCCCCAGTTATACTAGCTAAGTGCTTCTTAATCCATTCAATAGATTTAGCTACTCATGCATAATAATGAGAGAGTGAATAGATATAGAGAAGTGAATTCCATTTCTATAAATAAGTTGAGTACAAAATAACAATGGAAGATAAAAGTAGAGAGCTTGGTAGCAATCCCTTGCTGCCCAAGGCCTTTACATTGGCAACCCTATTCGGTTCAAAAGATATTCCTGCTTCTGCAGAAGCTAGCCCTCTCTCTGATCTTGATGCTTCCGGAACTCTCCCGAGCTCATCGGAACAATCTATCGACACAACCTTCTTCTCTTACTTCTGCCTTAAAATAAAAGAAAAACTAAGAAGAAGGCTAAGCTAAAGGAAAATTCTCTAAGTGTTCGAACTCCTTTTATGAAGGTTGTCTTTGGTATTTATAAAGCTTTTGGGGTGAAAGGCAACTTCCCTCTTATGATTGCATAGATGGGATGACTTTAATTCTCTGACTGATGCACCAAATATTTGTCACCGAAAAGCTGAGTGTACTTGTTATTAGCGGCTGTCAACTTAATTCGGATTCGACCGTCATCAGCTTTCTGTCTCATCGTGTTTAATTATACCTTTCACCCAAATGTGCCCACCAAGTTGTGCTGGCCAAGTTGCGCCGACTCTATGCGGCAATCCTTCTTAAGCAGATGTTTGCGAACACAAATCACCGCAAAGCCTTTCGGTAATGCTTCGCTCGTCCATTGATTTCTTGTGATCACTTTTTCCGCCTTGCGTCAACGCATATTCTGCATAAAAATACAAAAATTGTTTCTATGCGATAAACGCATGCGACCGCAATGTTATAAACTTAATGCTTTTTGGATGCAATCTAACATATTTCATCAACGCAAACACTCATTGTTTAATAACTTAGTAATGTAATAACGTGCATTTCTGCCCGTTATCACATATCCACTGGCCGACTAGAGCCGTCTAGGCTGGTCTCTATTGCTCCGGTGAACGGTTGAAGAAGGTTGGGTAAAGCTATCTTAAGGTACCGTTCCACAGCTACTTGTATTGCGGCGTTGATGTTGATATCGGTGGCTCCATTTACCCCTTCAAATACGACTGATGAAGACTGTGGTTGATTCTCGTCAATAACGTATAGGGTTTCAAATCCATGCTTTAATATCATGATGAAAAAGGAAGAAGAATGCAACACACAGTTTTACGTGGAAAACAGTAAAACAGGGAGAAAAAACCGAAGATTGAACAATTTCTTTAGCCCGAAGTTTTCTGTAAAAACTCTTTAGTTGCATGCCTTAATTCCACTCCAATCTTCTTTATTATTGTAGGAATTTCATGTCAAAAAGATGGTTGCATGAGATACAGCTCATGCTTGGAGTTACTGAAACCAAAATAAGTGGGTTTGGTGTGAGCTAGTTGAAGGTTTAATGGAAAAAACCAAATTTCCATTTTGTATTGTTTTTCTAATTTTTCAATTTTTACCAAATGATTTCAAAAATCAATTTGATTTTAAAAATTTAAAATATTATTAATTTTGTAAAATTAATTTCATAAATTAATTTTCTAATAAAATTAATAAATAATTCAATTAATTCTAATTATTTTAATATCAAATATTAAATTAATTATTACATAAATCAACCTTCATATAATTTAAATCATATTTAAATATAAATTCTCCTATTCCGTTTAATTCTAATTTGAACATTTCAAATTAACTTATCATGCTACTCTAAAGCTAATCCATTTTACAAGCTAGTAGGGGGACCCTCGCGGATCTATAGATCATAGGCTCCAACGATCCGAGATTAATTGGCTAAACTCATTTAACTAAATTAACCCTCATTCGTTAACTAACTGGTCACTCCACTAAAGCCCATAGTTGAACTCCCTTCACATATAGATATATCTATCCACTTATATAACAATACCAGTAAGTCGATCCTTCACAAGTCATTCGTAATCACAACCGGGTCAAGATCACCGTTTGTCCCCTGTAAATACATCTCAGTTCTCTTAAAGTTCCCACTGACCCTCTAATGAACAATTTGATTCATAATACTTATGAATCAAGTTCTTTCTCTATCATGAGAAGGCGAGGCCTTGATTGTTCAAGACCTGGAATCAGTACTTAAGAGAACAACCTATCTGCTAACCCTAAATCGAGTATGAGTGAATTCCATCTTGCAGGGCTATGTCCCCAGCTATTCATTCGGTATTATCCCCAAAATGGAAGGCTTATTGAGCAGTGCTATTGGACTACTCTCACCCATGCAGATCAAAGGATAGTCCCGAACAAATAGAAGTTCATAGTTAGCTCAGGATTAAGATCATCCTAGGTTACTTAAAATGAAATAGTCAGTTTTAACAGTAAGCGGTCGTTATAAAGAAAAGTGATAATTCTGTGGTCCAGTCTATATGCAAACTTATTGCATAGGATGCCCCCACTCACATATCTCTACATGAATGATCTGTGGATCACATCATTTCTATTACCTACAAAATGGGCCGCATCCAATAGTATTACCAGGATGAGATACCCAATTTCATCCATATACTTATTAGATCATTTAGGCTATATACTATTAACTTGATCCTATTTATGTTAACACATAAAGTAAAGTATTCACACTATTGCCATGGATATGTTTATTGGATTTTCATAATAGAATGCAAAATCAACAACTTTATTTAATAAATTACTGAATGATATTTTATTAATAAATAGAATGTTTAACACGAACTGCGAGTTCTAGGACATTCCCAACAATCTCCCACTTGGACTAAAACTCTAGTGAAATCTAATATATACAATACAATGTTGAGAAAAAAAAAAAAAAAAAAAAAAAAAAAAAAAAAAAACTAGGGCATCTTTAATACCATAGATATACGAGAATGACATAAACTAGTTTTGCGTCCTTTCCATAACTCATATGGTGTTTCTAAAACACTTTTTAAATGAACAACGTTTAGAATAAATACTGCAGTCTGTAATGCATACCCCCAAAAGGATTGAGGTAACTAAGCATAACTCATCATTGATCGGACCATGTTTAACAAGGTTCGATTTCTCCTTTCTGCAACACCACTTTGTTGTGGTGTTCCAGGTGCTGTGAGCTAGGATTGAATTCCATGATCTACTAGATAGTTCTGGAATTGTAAATTCATATACTCACCATCTAGATTATATCAAAATGTTTTAATTCTTTTACTTAACAAAATTTCTGTCCCAGTCTTAAATTCTTTGAATTTTTCAAGAGTTTCAGACTTATAATTGATTAAGTAAATGTAGTCATATCTAGAGTAATCATCAATAAAACTGACGAAATACTGATAGCCTTTCGTGCTTTTATATTCATCGGACCACATAGGTCTGAATGTATAAGTTCGAGAGGCTCTTTGGCACGAAGATCTTTTTCAGAAAAAAATCTTTTAGTCCTTTTTCCCTTAAGACACGATTCACATGGAGGTAAAGAACTATCTTCTAACTGATTTAAATTACCCTTTTTTTACTATCTCTCAATCCTGTTGAGATTAATGTGACCAATTCTGAGGTGCCAAAGATAGGCGTTAGGAGAAATTTTTCGTTTCTTATTTTGAGTCTCAGTCGTTTTAAACATCTCTATATTTAGAATGACCTTCACTTCAGTTGGTGTTAATATGTACAAGTTATTTTCGAGTCTTTCAGAACAAATATGAATACCTCTTGAAAAAACAAACATTTCATTAGATTCAAAAGATATCTCCCACTACATGAGCTGAAATGACTTCACCAGTTCCTACCTTGAAAGTCATTTCATGTTCAGGAAGTTCTCTCCAAGAACTAGTTTCTTGTAGAAAAGTGTAAACATGATTAGCGGCGCCTGAATCCAATATCCAGATAAGGTGAATATTTTCCACTAGACATGTTTCAACTACTAGTAAATCTGATTTACCTTGTTTCGCCTTTTTCGCTTTTTTTTTTCAACCAAATACTTTGGGCAGTTATGCTTCCCGTGCTCATCTTCTCTGCAATGGAACCATTTTCCTTTGAGAGTTTTGTTTTTGTTTTTCTTAGCAGTGGTTTTCTTATTCCCTTTACATTTCTTCTTCATTTGTATGGTTTTATCTTTTGAAGAAGAAGGAACAGACTTTTTGTTATCAATGGGTCTTGTTCCAGACGTTGACCCCTTAAGAAACTTCGTAGGCCTAGAAATAACATTTACGTCTTTTTATTTAAGTTTCATCATAGACTGATATGTTTGTAACTCGTTCAACAACGTGGTCAAACTATAAGTAATTTTGTAAAAACAACATTGGTTCTGAATGGTAGATATCTCTCCGGGGGAGATTCCAATATCATATTTACTTGACTTGTTTCATCTATCATTGCCCCATGAGCCTTAACAACATTAAAATGGACCATCATATCAAGAACATGTTCTCTAACGTTGGTTCCACCTTTCATGTGAGTAATGTAGACATACTTAATGACTTCATGTCGAGCAGACGATGACAGTTGCCCGAACATCTTCTAAATCGGCGCCATTATCTCATGGGCGGTGGGCATTACCTCATGTTTCTTATTAAGTACATCAGATATACTTGCTAAGATGTAGGCCCAAGCTTTCTCATTAGCTCTTATCCACCGATCATAGATATCCCAAACATTTCAGTTCGATGTTGTATTGGGAACCGGAGTACCTTCCTCCGTCAACAAAAACCTCAAATCATCCACAACTAATATTGTTTTGATGTTGGATTTCTAGTTTGAATATCTTTCACCTTTAAATTTATCGGATGCTAGCAACTGTATGATTGAATTCGACATTACTAAAAAAATTTAAACAAATTCTATTAAAAATTTATGCATCTAAATCCAATATTAGCAAAATAATAAAGTACCCAATAAATCTTTTTCTATTTGTGACGATACTTTAGTGATTTAGAACAATTACTACCAAGGGGCAATCAAGAATTCCTTCACTGAAGCAAGACAATTCTTGGCCAAATACTATATCAAAATAACTTTTTACTCCTATAATTCTTTTGGTTATCGTTTTTGGTCAAGATCTTTACTAACAATTAGTAATTCTTGTAAGTGTGACCTACTATTTTCAGATCTTATAGAACGGTATGAATATGCCCCCGAAATAGAAGACAGTACCCAAGATTGAACTATAAGACCTTATTCATTTACTAAATCCTAGGTTGTTCCGAATCCTATGTTAAACCCTCCAAGGAGATCGGCGTGGTTAACGACTAACTAGTACCGCCTACAAATGACAGCAGATGCAACATAGGAATCTCACGGTTCAAACTAATGAAGGAGATTGTAGGAAAATGTTAACACATTTCCTTCACTCACTTACTATGAACTACTTCCCTCATTCACCTTGTTATTGACCCATTCAAACAATTTCCGAATGGAGTAGTCGCGGTAAAAGCGATACAAAGCCAAGCATGGAACTCACGGTGTGAACTCTTGAGGATGTGAGAACTAATAACTATATATCAAATATATTGTTAATCTCCCATTGAAGTATTCTACATGTTTGGGTATCTATTTACTTAGGTACAAAACGACTAAATTTAAACAACCTAAGTCTATATCATTTTTTATCCAAGTATAACATTTATATTTGGATATAACCCTACAATGTCTAAGTGTTTAAACTAGTTTTAAACCTCACATCGCTCATGCAAGCTCATAAAATAAGTTAACAACTCTCGATCTTTCGGTCATAATCCCCAAATAGAAGGTGTTATAAACCGTCAACTTATATACCCCCAGACTATGAACCGATTTGAGTTTGTAACCAAATTTTATAAGCTAACAATCTATTTTAACTGTTAAAACTAGTTGTTAACCTAAGTGAGCATGTTGTGTATCTTTGTTATGGATTTTAAAGTCTAATTTATTTTTATAACAACTTATAAAACTTTAGACATGTTAAACATCCACAACGTACAACAAAGGCATTCAATATTTAATATAACAATTATATTAAATAAAAGAAACCCTAACATGCATACTATATATTATAACATTTTATAACATATTTTAAATGCATGTAACATGCTTCCTACGGTGGGATTTTAAATCTACATGGCATACTATATACATATACAAGATTTATTTAATTATTACATACATCACATGCATAAACAATTAAACATAAACTGATATGGTTTTAGTTTTGGCATAAATAAGCAAACAAAAGCCTAATTATTACAAAATAGCAAGAAACAACTTCAAAACCGCTTTTGGGCTGCTCGAACCGCTCCAAACCGAACCCAAACAACTTGAACCAAACTGAAAAGTCTGAACAGAACGAGCCAAAAACGTTTTGAGGTTGAACCAGACAGGACCTCAAGAAAACTGATTGAATCGGCTGCTCTCGCTCCATGCTCGAAATCTTACTGAGGCTCATCGTGTAACACTGATGATTATCGTCTAACGCGATCATCTAATGTCTGTCTGATCATGTAACGCAATCGTCTAGCGCCGGACAAAGCTACACAATCGCCTTGCGTCTTCCAACTATCGTGTATTGCCATCGTCTAGCGTCGGACAAAGCTACACGATCATGTAGTGTCTTCTAACTATCGTGTATCGCCATCGTCTAGCGCCAGAAAAAGCTACATGATCGCCTAGCGTCTTCCAACTATTGTGTATCACCATCGTCTAGCACCGGACAAAGCTACACGATCGTGTAGTGCTAACGTATAGCACCTCTTCACATCGTTGAGCGCCTGCACAAAGCTACACGATCATGTAGTGTTATTATATAGCATTTCTTCACATCGTTCAGCACCCACTCAAAGCTGCACGATCGTGTAGTGCTATCATGTAGCGCCTCTTCACATCGTTTAGCACCCGTAACTACACGATCGTCTAGCGTTTATACCTCAACGATGATATTTGAGTAGAGATTGAAAAACTGGAATCTGCAGGTCGACCTTCTTCACTTGTTTCTTCAATTACATCTTAATTTCAACTCTAATGACTCCAAATAAATTGCAGACTCTTGAGAACACATATAAGCTCATGAATCAAGAGCCAATTACAAATTTAATCAAGAAATTAAAGAAAATTTAAATGTCAAAACTCAGAAAACTATATTAGTGCACCATGTAAATATAACTCATAAAAAACACCCACCACACAAAAATTAAACCAAATTGAGTGCTTAAATGATTCTCTGATACCAATTGTTAGAGCATATCAGCATGCAGCAGAAGCAACAAGGATCAATAAGCATTCTAATTCATTAATTTTGGCAGTAACTAAAGCATGCTCATCAATCATAAGAAGGTTTGAAGTCATACATTTCTAGAACTCCTTGAAATCTTGATTGTCAGCTGTAATCTTCTGCGAAACTTGTTGTGGACCACCTCAAGATCTTCCCTACTATTCTCTTGGAGCTTTAGACTGTGGGACTCAAAATCAGCTTGAATGAAAGGAAACTTGAAGGAGAACACACTGCTACAACCCACTTGAAGAACAATTTCTTTAGCCCGAATTTTTCTGTAAAAACTCTTTAGATGCATGCCTCAATTTCACTCCAATCAATCTTCTTTATTTATTGCAGGACTTTCATTTAAAGAAGATGGCTGCATGAGATATAGCTCATGCTTGGAGTTATTAAAGCCAAAATAAGTGGGTTTGGTGTGAACTAGTTGAAGGTTTAATGGAAAAAACCAATTTTCCATTTTGTGTTATTTTTCCAAGTTTTCAATTTTTACCAAATAATCTCAAAAATCAATTTGATTTTAAAAAATGAAAATATTATTAATTTGTAAAATTAATTTCATAAATTAGTTATCTAATAAAATTAATAAATAATTATTTAAATAATTCAATTAATTCTAATTAAATTAATATCAAGTATTAAATTAATTTTACACAAATCCACCTTCATATATTTAAATCATATTTAAATATAAATTCTCCTATTTTGTTTAATTCTAATTTGAACGTTTCAAATTAACTTATCATGCTACTCTAAAGCTAATCCATTTGCGAGCTAGTAGGGGGACCTCGCGGATCTATAGATCATAGACTCCAACGATCCGAGATTAATTGGTTAAACTCATTACACCAAATTAACCTCCATTCGTTAACTAATGGGTCAATCCACTAAAGCCTATAGTTGAAATCCCCTCACTATAGATTATGTTCACTTGATATAACTATGATCAGTAAGTCGATCATTCACAGATCTTTCATAATCACAGTTGGGTCAAGATCACCATTTGCCCCCTGTGAATACATCTTGTTCCTTAAGTTCCCACTGACCCTCTAATGAACAATTTGATTCATAATACTTATGAATCAAATTCTTTCTCTATCATGAGAAGGCGGGGCCCCGATTGTTCAAGACCTGAATCAGTACTTAAAGAACAACCTATCTGCTAACCCTAAATCGGGTAGGAATGAATTTCATCTTGCAGGGCTATGTCCCCAGCTATTCATCTGGTCTTATCCCCAAAATGGAAGGCTTATTAAGTAGTGTTGTTGGACTACTCTCACCCATGCAGATCAAAGGATAATCCCGAACAAACAGGAGTTCATAGCTAGCTCAGGATTAAGATCGAGTTATCCTAGGTTACTTAAAATGAAATAGTCAGTTTTAAAAAAGTGACTATTTTGTGGTCCAGTCTATATGCAAACTCATTGCATTGGATGCCCCCACTCACATGTCTCTACATGAATGATCTGTGGATCAAATCATTTGTATTACCTACAAAATGGGCCGCATCCAATATATTACCAGGATGAGATACCCAATTTCATCCATATACTTATTAGACCATTTAGGCTATATACTATTAACTTGATCATGTTTATGTCACCACATAAAGTTAAAGTATTCACACTATAGCCATGGATATGTTTATTGGATTTTCATAATAGAATGCAAAATCAATAACTTTATTGAATAAATTACTCAATAATATTGTATTGATAAATAGAATGTTTAACACGAACTGCGAATTCTAGGACATTCTCAAAACATGGTAAATTACAAAAATGCCCCTACGTCAAACCATTATTTTCGACAGTTTTATATGCTTTAAGAGATTGTATGAGATACTTAGAAGGTTCGACATCTGTATCTGTGAGTTCTAAGATAATAGTGAGAAGATTGTAATTTATTTTGTTAGTTCTCGTTTAAAGTGACGAATTTGAGAGCTTTTTGTTTGAACTTTTATGCTTCATTAGATGATAACAATGAATTCAGCAATCAGTCCAAAAGCAAGTTTCAGTTGTAGAAATGTGGTTTATTTGTATCTTACATATTATTTTGTATGATGCTATTTGTCAAAATCTAATCATGTGGACTTTGAAACAAATGTCTAAATCTTAATTTTGGTTATTATAGAACTGGCCGATATGGGGTTTTTAAACAAATGTCGAAATATTAATAAGCAAACAATTGTACAAAGAGAAAGATTTGATCACTCACTACTAATTGAAACTGTCTTATATTCTTTATCTTATATATTAGATACTTTAGAATAATACAAGTGGATGTTATTGTTGGAATCGAATGTCGATTGTTGTACCGTGGATAAATCCACTACCTTGAAAGTAAGATCGGTGCGGTCTCGATACTAAATTGCCAAAGCTGGTTGCTCCCCAAGGTTGACAAAACTCCTGATCTTTGATGTGCACTCGTCAGAGACTGGGTTGGAGTGAATGAAAAATTGCTAAGAAAATAGTAGAGGAAAGAAGTAAAGGTTAGCAATCTTGAAAACAAAGAATTTCTACTTGATCTTGCAAAACTTTCTTCTTTATAAAGAATATGAGGAAGAAGAAAATGACAAGAAAACGGCTATAAACGACTAGTTTCCAATGGCTATAAACGGCTAGGTTCTAATTATCATATATGACTAGTTTTTCCACTTTTATGTTTGCTATGGGCCTTGGCCTAAAGTGCAATCCCCACAAATGACTAGTATAGCAAAGCAATGAGAGAAAAAAACTAAGAAACTTGAGAACTTTAAAACTTTAAAAATGTTTATGAGCAAAGATAGGAGAATAAACTTAAACATCAATATCTTACAATTTGAATTGGTGCATAGTGAAGTTTAACAATAATTTTACTAGAGAAAGTAAGTTACCACAGACTTTTCTAAAGAGTAACTCATGAATTTGACATCTCAATTGAATGCACGTAGCCTTATTTCTTTGTAAATGAAAATTATGATACTAAAGTCTTCAATACAAGCTATTTATAGTTTGTCAAGTATTGTAACTAACCCATAACCAATCCAAACTAGCTTGACTAACCAAGTGAATAGGTTAGTAACTAAATAACATCTCCAATCGATTGGGATAAAAGAAAATACAAAAAACTATCTTCTAAACAGCTAGTAGTACTAGAATAGGAAAATACTAACATAAGCCCTTGCATCAATATTTAAATCTTAGTTTTTTTGTCACCTTATGAGCTTACGAGATTTCAGTGGTAAAAGTTTGATGTGAGATTGGAAGCACCCTCATTAATTTTTGAAAAAATATATAAAAATATCTATACGCACACAGTTCAATATATACATAGATGTATATAGATATATAGATGCATAGATATATCATATATAATCTTCGTTTTTTTTAGTATTACAAGTCATACAGTTGAATTGTTCATATGAGATATTGGATAAAACTTGTTATAGTTATTATTTTTTTATGAACTTTTTTATCTTCCACGTTGGTAGTTGGGGTAGAAGTTATTTGAGACTATAGCACATCATTTACCATAACACAAAATTCTTGGTTAATGATATATTGAGTAGAAGTTGAGTTCTTATATAGCTAATTATAGTCAATTTTTCTCCAAACTCTCTCCTCACTTTTTAGTGTAATGATGGATGTATTTGGGAAGAACTCACAAATATCAATACTAGTGGAAGCCGTAGAAATAGCAAACCTCATTGACTTTCTATAAGTATAAGTGACAACGAGAATAATTTACTCAAATGTTTTGATCTATATGCTCGAAGATACTCATATACATATGGTCATTTTGCTTTTCAGCCATCATGTTGTTCATTATAAAGGGCAGGGAGGGCCTGTTGTAGCTAACCGTAAGCCTCAACAAGAAGTTTTGGCCATTATAGGAAGAGCTTTGGAAAATCTGCGTCCAGACGTGTAACACCTTCTTTCCCACTTGAATCCTGACACTAGTTCTTCTATCTATGTAGCAACACATCACAAGCTGGTTCAAAATCCAGCTTAACCATAAGGCTAAAGAAAAGTTAAAAATAAAATAAAAAGCTTGTTATTATACTCTTCTGTTTAGCGTCTGATAACTTGGTGTAAGTAGCTCCTTTTGTTAAGCTTGTTATTAATTGTAAATTAAGAGGTTATTTTACCAGCCGAGTGTAGGTAAAAATAGATTGAGATGTAAATTATTCTGGAATCAATGGAAATAGCACACATTTATGAAAGTTTTCGTGCATTAGAGCCTAGTGACAAGGTTTGTATACTGAGTTGTCTCACATTTTCTTTTCTTCTTTATACACTTCAATGCATCTTCTTCAATGGATAGCAATCGAAAACAACCAAAGAGTCCTTTTCCTCACCCTTTGGTCAAGACACTTAGTCTTTTGACATTTCTTTTGGGTTTTGTTTAATTACTACGTTTGATGAAAGTGCCAAATTTCAATGATCTTGTAAGCCCTTCACTTTTTTGTTTCATTGATGAACTAATCATCCTTTTTCTTTTTCAAGTTTTATCTACTGTAGAAGAAAATGGCGGAAGGCCTCAAGTCTATCCAAAATTGAACTGATGGATTTTGCAAGACCAGATACTTCTGATCCTGATTTACTAAACTCTATTAGATGGCACTCTCAGTTATGTTATTGGAGTGACATTTCATAATCGGTTTTGGGAACACTGAAAATGGAGAATATTGTTAGCCTCAACTTCAAGGAAACAACCAAAACAATTTTGGAGATTGTGGAATGTTAAAAGTATTTAGGTAAAACTTAAATATATCTTCAAATTAGTTGCAGTGGTAAAGAGATCCGTGGTTAAACTCTTAATATGTCATTTTCTTCTAGATTATTATTGATGGTTTGTCATACCATGTCGTATATCTTCTAACGATATTGATGATTACTAGTTGGATCTCATTGAGATGACTGATTTAGTTCATTTACCAAGCAATAAAATTGATCGTTCTGTTAGACAAAATATACCAAGGATCATTTTGCCTCAGTTTGGTGTTGGGAAATGCACAACTGAAGCTAAACTTATGTTGTTAATGGCATACCCTTCATAATTGAGAATGCATGGTGTGGTAATTTCAGACGCAAGCAATTGACCAAATTTCATTTGATTTTAAATTGAGTCACTTTTCATTTGGGTTTCTAAAGAATGGGTCATCCTTACAAAAATTTCGTTGTCTTACTTCTGCAAAATGAATTTTCCAACGTTGCATACGAGGTAGTCCGATTTTTCCATTGGTGGAGTGTTGATGCAAGAAGGCCATCCTGAGAGTCGCAAGCTGAATGATACCAAGCGCTGCTATACAGTTCAAGAGAAGGAGATGTTTGTGGCCTTTCCGCCGGTTGTCTTAAACTTGTCCTATTGTTGCTTTGTCTTAATGCTTTACTTGCCTTCAACATTGTCTCTTAATAACAAAAAAGGAAAGAAGTTACTACTAGTATCAGCAATTCCCGATCTCTTTTCCAAATGAATCGAACCTCAATACCACATTCAGAAAAGAGATACAACCATCTCTCTAGGTTGCACACCCGTTTTATCGTGCTTGAAAAGCGTCAGGTTCAAATTGAATTAATAAAAGGGTGAGAACGAAAATGTGATGGCTAGGGCAACAATATCATACAAGATACTAATTTTATGGGCTTATGAACGGAAAGACTTATCAACGAAAGAGGCTTGCAAAGGAAAGAATTCTTGCTAATAACATGGAGCCACTCTATCAAAGCTTTATCCATGAGGGCCATATACAAGTCCATATAAAAGCCTTTTCAGAAAACGGCTGGCCCGTCAAAAATCCAGTTCCTTTGCAAACAAAATTCAGAATCAATAAGGGTTCGTAGAACGAAGGAAGTGTACAACCAAATCGTTTAAATGGTAGCCAAACATAAATATTTGAGGTAGGAACTATTTGTTACCCTTTGAAATACACATTTACCAGTAAAAACACTCAAATATGTCCATATTATTATGGGTTGTAATTATGTTTGGTCCCATGGAATTTGGAATCTCAATACACATGTTTTGACTCGCCATTGATTTTATGTAGCATAGTTTTATCGGTTTTTCAATCGAATTCTTTTTATTTTTTTAATCTGAATGCTCTAAAATACTAATCTAATTGGCCGTCAAACTTAGATTTACTATGAATACAAATTATTTAATTTTCCTAACCGTAAATATTAATTTATATTTCTAAGATTCGGAAGTTATATCAATTTAAAATCTAAACTAATAATTATATCAATTGAACTTGGGACGTTGAATCAGTTTAAATCCCAAATTAATAATTTTACTAATTTAAACCTTGAACTTTAATAAATATATCAATTTAATTTGTGATATTATCCTAAGTTTTTGTTAGTTTTATTTAGTAGCTTTTGTTAGATTGATCGTAATAAATTACGGAATGTATTAATAGAAATGTCAACATGTCTATAGAAGTAAAATTTAATTTGATAAAAAAATTGAAATATAAATATAAATAATCAAATACAGATAGAGAAATAGACAATCGTTTATTAAATAAAATAAATCTACTTGATTTTTTTTAATAAAAAAAGTGAGTAAATTTTGATATGACACAAGGAAAAAGGAATGGTTTAGAAAAAATATGATTAAATAAAATTGTTAATTGTGTCTTCGTTTTCGTCAATCTTAGTTATTTTAATTTAATAAAATTCTCATATTTGAATGTCCACTGCGTTTGAGCCTTTATCATTATTTGCAGTACAAGTGTCTTTTCATTTTCCAGAGCTTTGATATTCGCTTTTTCTTCCTTCTCCCCATTCTTTTATTCACAGCCCTTTGGTTCTTTTTTTGTTTCCCTTTTATTATTCTTTATTTTCAATTTTACTCAAAACGTAGGAGGAATTTCGATCCAAAATTTCATTCCAAATATGGCTTCAATTCAAAGTCTTTGTTACATCGAAAATTAGCTACAAAATTAGCAAGTTGCTAATTAGTTCAACTTAACCATGGCAAAGCAAAGACGAGAAGCCTCAAATTCATCATCTTTTCTAAAACACCAAATTTGAATATGTTCGCCACTTTTCAATCCCGTTTCTTCCACAAACGAATTCCACTGTGTCATCAAACAGTAGACATCCCCACTTCCAATCTTCCACATCTTCAAACAAATCCTTCTTTCTTCTAAAACATCATCCATTATCAATACATTCATCCCTTTTTTCTTTTTGTTTTCTCGTTGGCTCAGCAATATCTTCTCATCCTCTGTTGTAAAATCAAACAACAGTTTCTCTGCTGGGAGGGATAAACGCCCTTGATTCTTGTTTAAATCCGTATCTTGGAGTTGTTTCTGAATCACCAGATTAATTCCGTAGCCACCCATTTCAACAATCCGATCTCTCATCGCCACCGGCATCTCAGTAATCCACGGATACTTGCTCTGTTTTGCCTTCTTCTTCCTCTGTTTCTTAGTCATAGTCGTCGGCGTTGGCGTCGGAGGCTTCTTTCTTTTGTGGGTGTTAATATTTTGCGGTTCAACATCAGAAACAAAGTTTGCCATCTCTATTAGAATAGCTGCAGCCTCCAACACAGTCAAGGGGAGTTCGGTCTCAGTCTTGGGTTGTTCTTTCTTTCCGGCGCCGGAAGATCCCCTCCTTCTCCGAGGTATGTAAATTTCGTTTAGATCAGGAAGATCGAGACCCATTCTGAAGCTTTCAACCGTTTTCCACATTCCCATTGTTATTTCTTAAACACAGAATGCGTGAAATCGAAAGAGAATAGAAGAAATTGAACAGAAAGATGATTGAAAGTGTACAATAACCTAGTGGTCGGAGTTCAGTCACCAGATTATCTCCTGTAATTACAAACTAATATAGCAATTTAATTCCTAATTTGATTTTAATTCCTTTTTCTGACTCACTTTGTTACCGTTAAGGACAGAATTAGTTTAGGAAAATATTAGGAGCGGAATATTATGTTCTTCGAGTTTGTTTTATAAATGCTCTCTTTCAACTTTAAAGAAACATAGCCCAATTCCGGTCCATCAAAATCTTCTGTATAAGATTTTTTTATTTAGTTGCATTCAATGTTTAACCAAATTACATTTTAATCTCAATATTTCTCAATATTATTATCTCTAACCCCACAAATTTGGAATTTTTATATTTTTGGGTAAATTGTAAAAACTAAAATATGATGGCAGTTGTAATCCCCCTACAATTTTCAATTTAAAAAATTAAGTTCTATAACTTAATATGACTGTTAAAATTGGGTCAAATTGGATATTCAAAATTACATAATTTTATAACTTATAACATTTATATAAGTCTAAAAGCTTAAATTTTTTAGTTGTGGATTCAATTTCTACAATTATTATAAGTTTGAAGTTCCAATTCTAATACTTTAGAAATTATCGGTCCAATTTTTACCATTGAAAATTTAAGGTGTAATTGCAACTAGTACGATATCTCAACTCAAAGTTGATTTCTGCAATTTATTCTATATCTTTCTTCTTTCCAAATATATCTTTTGGATCCTTGTCTTTAATTTTCTTCATTATTGTTGTTATTTTATTTTTGATAACTACCTTTCTATTTAAAAACGAATATTTTATAAATTAAAAGATCCTAAATTTTAGGAATGCGAAAAATCATTTGCTTGCAATGAAAGGTAGACCAAGATATGTTTATGAATTTGGAAGATAAAATTCTAAAAGATAAAATTTTAGTTTTTGGAAATAAAGGAAGGTAAAGAAAATGAAAAGATAAAATTAATTCAAATTGGATATCGCAAAATTAGAGATTAAAAATTTAGAAGATATAGAAAGATATTTGGATACACTTTCTTATCACGTTGGCAAAGGGTTTGTTTGAAATGTTATTAGTAATATGTTGGAAAATAGTTAGAAATAAGACTATCAAGTTTTTACTTTACAAAACTAGTACGTTTTTTATAAACCTTTTTCTTCGTCTATTTCGAACAAGATCGTCCAAATATATAGAATCCCGGTGTTAATTTTGCCCAAGATATATTATGGTTTTCTCTCAAATCATAACTTTTTTGGGGTAAAATTTGGAAAAATTTGATATAAAATTTGAAAGATTACATAATATTTAAAAAATTGATAGAATCTTGTTGTTAACTACTCAAAGGATTTCACCCAAAAAGTCTAAAATAAATGATAATTAGAAAAAGTTAAATTTTTATGTGAATGTCGATGGTAGATCTCAGGCGAGATGGACTGAAAAAGACTATTATAACAAGTTTTCAGAAAAATGTGTTAATTATGAAAGATGAAAAAGTTGATAGGATTATTTCTGACCATTGATTCAATAATTAATAAATAATGGTTACAAGAAGGCTACATCCTGAATGTTTAATGTAATAACCTAGGATTTAAATTTGTTAATTTTTCTTTTGCCTTTTTAGGGTTAGATATTTAAACAACAAATGTGTTATTTAAATTTGTTAAATTTTTGGAAAAGATACACCACAATTTAGAAATTAGTTTAACTTGTGTTAATTTGATGTAGTGGATTGAGATATTTGAATCAAATTTATGGCTAAGCAAGGAAAATCCATCCTTAAAAGAAGAACTCTCCAAGAAAACAATATTCTATGAAATAGATAATCAAAAGCTTCTAATTACAACCCTAAATGGATTATTTATAACCTAACAACAAAATAACATAATTAATTAATCAACCTAAATTAACAACTAAAAAATATTAAACTTAAATATATTAACTATCTTATAATTCTCTTCATCATACTTAAAAAAATGGAACTTGTCCTTGAGTTTGAAATGATAAAGGGATGCTTTTTCTTTTGACTCTTTGAGTGTGGTAGGCTTTGATACATGCAGTAGAAAAAGATAATCAAGTTAAATCCATAGTCAAACAAAGAAATCCTCGAAGAGAGAGCTCTCTCAAAGAATCAAATATTCTATATTTAAGTGGATAATCAAAAGTTTCTAACTAAAATCCTAAATTCGCTATTTATATCCTTACAACAAAATAACATAATTAACTAATTAATCTAAATTAACAACTAAACAAATATTAAACCTAAATATACGGATTATCCTATAATCCTCTTCATCAATATTTTAATAATTTTAATTTCATTAAATTACACTTTAAACTTAGATAAATATTATAATTTTACTTTAAACTTTAAAAAATAAATATTACAATTTTACCTTAAACTTTAAAAAATATACTGCAGATTCTTACTTTATGGTAGACTTTCGTTTAAAAAAAACATTGAAAAATTATTCTCAAAAGCATCTTATGAATTATAGAACATACATTTGGTATAAAATTGACATCATCCCAACAACGGGAATTTTTTTTTAAATAATGTTTTTTAATAAATAATGACAAAATAGGGTTGGAGGGAAACAATTTCTAAGAATAGGTATTTTGGAAAAATATTGACAAAACTAGAGTAGTGAAATCTTGTACCGGGTACATGATTTCCATGTGGCATAATTGTGTACCCGGTACATGAGTACCGTTTAATCTAGTTAGCACCAAGTCGGCTGATTGGTTGACTGGTCAAGCAAACTTATGGACCCGGTCCACAATTTGCTTATAATTTTTTTTTAAGTTTGTTGACTATTTTTTTTTAATGGTAGATGTACAACAATATTAAAACTTTTGGTCCACAAATTTCTTCATTATTAAACTTAATTATATATTTAATCTACCATGAAAACATCTTGCACTCATACTAAAAAATATACCATGATATTAAAAAAAATATTTACAATTAGTTCTTTAATTTACAATTTGAAAATGATACAATGTGGGATTTAAAAACGACTCCCTGGCCCTTACCCCTCATGGAGTTGTCTTCGTGTCCCTCTAAATTAGGTTCACCTTGTTGTCGTTGTCATCTATGACGAATACGTCTTTGATCGGTGTCAACAATATTGAGTCGTCTTGTTTGTTGAATAATACCTTCTATGTTGACCAATGTTTGCGGACACATGGAACCCAATTCTAATAAGTTGTTCTACACTAAATATTGTTGAACATCGCCGACAAAATTATTCTGTACAATAAAAAAAATAAATATTAAACAATATTCATATCATATATATGGAAAATGTCTGATTTTAAATCTCTTACCATGCAGTAATAGTAAGCGCCGTCAGGTGTGATAAATCGCCTCGTGATCGAATTGTACCAGGGAATGTAGTTATCTGATACAGCTAGCCCATTTGTTGGTTCTCCTTGTGCACAACGATCATGTCGTTCATGCCTAGGATAAATATTCCGCATGGATTCGACGCCAGTCTTGGTCGTGCTTACCTCTCAAATCGATCTGGTGTAGTGCTGAGAGTGTATGCTGGCCACTCTACTATATGGAAGCATTAATCAGGTAAGGATGACCAAATCTGTGTGTATGGCGTCCAAATAACCTGACAAAAAAAATAATATATATACATATAAAATGTTTTAAATATTCATTTATATACATATTTACTACCTGATTGTGCATATGCATGTCGAATATTTTTTTGTACACGAGCAACATATTTGCTGATTGTTCAAAGGCAACTAATACACTACTCTATCTAAAATTATAAAAAAATACAATTAATTTATATTCTTACATAAAATGGTAACGAAATAAATATATAAATGAAATAATACTTGACATTAGGTGGACGATGATCTGGGGCCTGTAGTTGGACTTGTGGTGCTATAATTGGAAACCAAAGCTCATACTTGTAATAGTATCAGTGGCCTCGCTATTTCCAACGCTTGTGCATTAGAAGCCCGAAAAAGTTCTCTATACAACCATGCAAGACATGCACCATCCCATGAGTACATACCAGCGTGTTCGAAATCAGACAATAGTGGGAGAAACATGAGATGCACCAGATCTGCCCAACAAATTCATATATTTCTAAGTTACATAAAATATATTGAAAAACATACATATAGATCTAAGATTTACCACCGAAATATAAGATTAGCCCAAACATACATATATTTCTAAGTTTAAAATATACTGAAAAAAATTAGAGAAAGAATTTTACCACAGAAGCGTTCGGACGATTTTGGACGGACGAACAAATGGAGGACTAGGTGAGGAAAATCGAGCAAAATCGGAATTTTGGAAGATTTCGGTGAGGAAAATCAAGGACTCGGTGAGGAAAATCAGCAAGATTTTGGAAGACAGAAAGCAAAATGGAGGAAAATCGGTTGAAGTTATCGGTGAGGAAGAAGGAAGGCAGAAGGTCTCGGTGAGGAAGAAGAAGGGGCGGGCGGTGATTTAATGGCGAGGAAGTCGTATACAGGGTACACGACTTAAGGTAATCGTGTACCAGGTACACGATTTCCTTAGTCAACCCTGCATGACTGCCACGACAGATTGTGCGTGCCAGATGGCTAGGACTCGTGTATCCGGTACACGATTTAAAAACCTATTTTTAGAATACTTTCTCTCCAACAATATTTTTATCATTATTTATTAAAAAAAATTATTTAAAAAAAAAAATTCCACCAACTGGAGCCAAATTTTTATTGAAAATTACATTTTTTTTTACAGTGCTATTAATAGTCAAATTTGTCCACTATTTAAATTTGTAGCACCCAAATAGTTAAAATGAGTGAGATTTTAACTTGAAAGCATGAAAAAAACCCAAATTTAGAAATGAGACACTATATAATTTCTTCAAAAAGATGATAAATAAATAAATAAAGTCGTGAGCGGCAGGATTCGAACCTGTGCGGGCAGAGCCCACATGATTTCTAGTCACCACTCGTTGACCCTCAATTCAATTTTTTGCTTAGATTATATTTTACATATTTAAATAATTACTTTTATTAATTTACTTTTCTATGAGACTCTCGTGTCCTATATTTATATTTATAAGGAAAAAGAATTAATGAGAAAAGAAATGTAGATAGTTGACGGTTAATCAAAGAAAACAAAAATCTCCAAGTAAATTTTTTGTACGTAATTTGTATCATAACCGTGGGCTCACATGGTTTTGAAAAAAAAAAAAAAAAAACCCTTTATTTTTAAATATTAAAATAATAATTAGCTTTTGATTTCTATCTCTTCAATTCACTTCCTCATTCTCATAGTTCTCCCCTCCTTCTTCCCTCCTCCACCGGCCACCATCTATCACCGCCGTTGGCCGCTGTTTATGTTTTTTCTTCTTTCTTATTAATATCTTTTTCCTTTCTTTTTATTTCTTTGTATTTCTCTCTATTACTTGATCTTCTCCATGTTTTGTTTCTTTTCGGTTTTTTTTCAGTTGAATTGCATGAACGGTCGCCGGCACCAACGACCTCCCAAAAATAATTTTTAATTCATTAAGAAAATTGCTAATTTTAAGATTGCTGTGTGAAACTGAAAATTTTGAAAGAAGAGGATCAAGACGAAAGGTTTTGTAGAAAAAAACTCAAAAGTCAAAGAAGAAAAAAAGTCTTAGTGAAATAATATTCCTTACATAATCAAAACACTACAAAATCAGCGAGTTGCTAAGAGCTTCAATTCTTAATCACAACCATGAATTAGCTTCACCATTGCAAAACAGAGACGAAAACCACCCTCGTTTTCATCATCTTTTCTGAAGCTCCATAGTTGAATATGGTCTCCACTTTTTAATCCTCTTTCTTTCACAAATGCATTCCACTGTGTCATCAAACAGTAAACATCTCCACTCCCGATCTTCCACTTCTTCAAACAAATGTTTCTTTCTTCAAGAACATGATCCATTATCACTACATTCAACCCTTTCTTGTTCTTATTTTCTTGTTGGCTCAGCAACCTCCTCTCCTCCTCTGTTGCGAAATCGAACAACAGTTTCTTTTGTGGGAGGGACAAACGTCCAAGATTCTTGTTTAAATCCGTATCTTGAAGTTGTTTCTGAATCACCAGATTAATTTCGTAGCCACCCATCTCCACGATTCGGTCTCTCATCGCCGCCGGCATCTCAGGAATCGACGGGAATTTGCTCTGCCTTGCCCTCTTCTTCCTCGGTGGTTTCTTAGTAGCAGCCGTCGTAGGAGGGTTCTTCCTTTTGTGGGTGTTTTCATATTTTTTGAGTTCACAATTGCAGAAGCTTTCGACATCGGAAACAGAGTTTGCAATGGCCATAAGAACAACCGCAGCCTCCAACATGGAGATTGGGGGTTTGGAGCTTTCAGCTAAGTGTTGTTCTTTCTTTCCGGCAGCGGAAGAGCTCCTTCTCCGAGGTATGCAAAGTTTGTTCAAATCAGGAAGACCAAGCTCCATTCCCATTATTTCGTAATACAAAGATTAGTTTCAGAGTTTCGTAATACAGAGATTAGTTTCAGAGTATAGAAGAAATTGAAGATGGATGGGTTTTCATTTTATCAGGATTTAATTTCCTAATTTGACTTCAATCTTCATATGGTCTCTAATTCCTTTTCCGACTTCACTTTGTTACCGTTGGATTGAAATTTAGTTTAGGAAAATATTTAGAAAATCTGAAGCGGAAGATGTTGTTCGAGTTTGTTTCCATAAATACTCTGTTTCTAACGGTAAGAAGCAGAGCGAATGAACTCCGGCGAAAATCCGATCAGAATCTACACCCCAATATTCCCACTATCGTTCATTTAATTATTGTAACTAATTTCTCCCTCTGCCTTTCACCATTTGAAATTAGCCTCTATTTTTCTTTTTCTTTTTTCCTTTTTTTCCCCCTTTTTTGGGTTGTAAGCTTGTAATTATTAACTAATACATAATGTGTTATTTTATTTGTTGTTGCAAATTTTTATATTATATATTTTGGGTAGCAAATATAATTTAAATTTAGTTTTACCACTTTCTTCTTTGAGAGACTAATTAGGTTGATTGGGGTCAAAGGTTGGATCTCATTTCTATAGTTGGACTAAAAAAGTTTGTATTCTGCTCAATTTTTTTTTCCTTTCTAAATTTTGGCAATAAAACTAGAAGTAGAAAAATAAATAAGCTTTAAGGATATATATATATTTTTTAAGGGTATTAATAAAATTTCTGAAAACTCATGTATATTTTTTAGACAAAATACTCCCGGTTTCCATCTAAAGTTAACTATTAAAAAAATTTTGATTTTTTTTTTTTTAAGTTTAAAGTATTATTAAAACTTGTGAAAATTCAGAGGTATTTATTTTAAAATGATACAAATTCAAGCCATTTTTCTATAATTCAACCTTTTTATATATAATAACTTATTTCTGAGAACAAAATATTAGCTTTTTTTCCCTTTAAAAAAGGTACAAAGTTAACTGTTCATAGGTATATTTGGCACATGTTCATTAACTTATTTGTTTTGGTATTTTATTCCTTTGATTATTAACTTCCTTTGTCCTTGACTATTCACACGAATTATGAATAAAGCTGGCAAACTTGGTCCGAAAGAATGATATTTAAAGATAAAACTTTCAGCAGAGCAATCCGTATAACTCATTAACTTTGAGGAAATCCATGTCCATAATACCATCCACTTAAGCCAACTCTATTTACTATTTCAAGTGAAATTGAGATCAATCAATGACAATGATGTCTTCTTCTTGGATCTATAAAAATTTATCAAATAAAATTTAAGAACTACTTATAGTTATTGTACACAATGACATAAGAAATGAATGGAGAAACCTTTAGAAAAAATGAATGGGAGAAAAAAAAAAACAACAATTGTGCATTGTCGATCGTAGGCTAGCAACTAAACTGGTGCTTTAACAACTTGCTTGTTCTAACCTATTTTCCAAGCTGAAAGGTATTACAAAAATGAATAGGGAATTAGTTTGTCCATAATGAGATTGAGGTCCATCTTGGTGAAGTTTTGTGTGATAAACAAAATGCGAGCAGCTCAAATCTATGATCCTCATTTCCATGCAACTGAGTCGATTTTGTCTCGAGCTGACTTATAAAGCTCGAGTCTTTTAGCTATGGTTGTTCTTCTCTCCATCAGTGTTGGATCCTCATCTACCATAGCACCAAAACATTCCTTCTGCAATGATGCAATGGCAAGATATATTAGATTTTTCAATACAATAACAAGTTTACTTTAATTCTTTTTAACAGGTGAATGTTATAGCTTCAATATATCAAGAGTTTCAAACTAAGGGACGAGAAAGGATGATTATATTCTTTTCAGGGTAAATTAGGCAAGGAAAACCAAGTGCATAGAATTTGCTTCAAATTTCATACCTCCCTTTTTCCAACTTGAACATAAAATGGTTTAGTAATGATCTCTTGGCCTCTCGAACTTGACAGTAGACGATAGCCTTCGGAATTGAATTTTTCAATGTATCACAAACCATCCCAATATAAGAACTCACATTTGAACCTAAAACAATCAACAAACTCAACATTCACATGGTTTGGTGCTACTTAGTATACTTAAACAATCATGAGCTCTTGTGTAGACTGAATGAATTTGAAATTAACTAATAAAGAAATACATGTATTCAAGTATGTATGTGCGTGTGAGTATAGCACAAAAATATGGGTTGCTGCCAAATAATGTATATGCATATATAAACAAGACATGACCGTACCAATCCTTCTGAAATGGTTATCTATATAGCGGTTTGCATTTGGTCCCGCTGGGGCAGGATTAGGATTTTTGTCTGGTTCCATATGCAGCTTTCGGAAAAAATCTACGGTGAGGTAGCTAGACTCCATATCAACCAACCATAGAACTGTTTTTTTACTTTCTTCACGAAATCTCTCTAATGCCTCTGTTGCAGCTGTTGCAATGTCCGATTGAAGTGTTGGAAATCTTTTCAGTTCTTGAAATTTGTGTTAATCCAAGGAAATCTTATAAATTAGAACATGTTTCCATTAATGAATGTGAAGTTTCAAAAATAGTCAAACATTTGAATTTATAATGCCAATTACCATATAGATATAGAAATGTCATGGGAAAAACTATTTGACTAAGCATCAATCAATAAGAGCTCTTACCCACTGTTAGATGTCTCATCTTTAATCATCCAAAAATATTCTTTGGACTAGAATATTTATTTATTTATTTAATTTTAGTACAATAAGAGGTGAGAAGATTTGAATCACAAACCTCTTGATCGCTGACATACTAACACATATAATATACTAGTTGAACTATGCTCACTTTGGCGACTAGAATATTTATTTGACATAACTTAACTATATGTCCAAATAAAAATGAACACTTAATAATGAGTTTTCAATCTCTAACGATCACAAAATGTTGTTAGAAAGAGAAAAACATTACTCTAATAATCCCTCCAACAAAAGAAATGTTGAAAACTCATAATTCTTTTGTTCCATCTTTTTATTTTGGTTTTATGGAGGAAGTTCAAACTATCTCCAACTATCAGTATCCAGCCTCTAGATGTTCAAAGAATTTCTTCATAGTCTAACTAACTACATTTTTTAGGATGTGAATAATGGCTTCCATGTTCTCACTTAGAGACACTGATAGGACTTTAATAACCAAGGTATATGAAAGAAGAAAGAAAATGAGTAAGTTAGGGAAATTTTAGAAAATGTAGGGGCCAAGGAATATTGTTAGTTAGAAGAGGAAAAACAGAAAGGAGAGAGAGGGGGCCCACGGGAAGAAGTGGTATTTGTAAGGTCCATTGAGGCCATGAGAGTTTGTGAAGATTTTGTATCAATTCTCATATTTTGAGACTGATGGGAGAGAGAAGGAGCTCTCAAACTCTTCCCCATTGTTAATAAAATAAGGAAAAGTGTTCCAAACCTATCAACTGGTATTAGAGCACTTACCTAGGTATGGTGGGAAAGATGGAAGTACGATTGATTGCCATGGAGGAAAAACAGATGGAGATGGAGGAGAAGATGAGTATGCAGTCGAAGGAGGTTAAGGATTGGATGGGAAGCATGTCTGCCCAGATGGCCTTAATACTGTCAAGGTTAGACACAATGAGTAATTCTGAGAAACATTCCCATCATCAGAAAGAACTCCAACGGAAAAAGGGAAGTAAGTAACAGAAGGTTCATCATCAAAAGCAGAAAATCAGGAGGGAATTCACGCACTTGGGAGCAAAGAGATCCCGTTGTTTGATATGCGACTGAGGAAGCTCGAGGTACCAATTTTCAAAGGGGAAGAAGACGAAAATCCAGACAGATGGTTACATAGGGTAGAATGGTATTTTGTGGTGAATAAATTATCGGAGAAGATAAATTGGACGCAGTGGTGTTGTGCTTGGAGGGGGAAGCGCTTGCCTGGTATCAATGGGAGGATGATTGGTCACCAGTGGGGAGTTGGTTGCAGTTCAGAGAGCTGTTTTTGATGAGGTTTCGACCGACGTGTGAAGTGGACCGTTATGCCAGGAGCGGCTACAGCAGGAGACGACGGTGAAGGATTATCGAAGGAAGTTTGAACGCTACTCTGCTAGGCTGAAGAAGCTGGGCGACAAAGCCTTGGAGAGAAAATTTTTTTGTGGGCTTAAAGAGGAAATTCAAAGCGAGATGCGGAAGTTGAAGCCCGAAGGTCTGAAGGCCAAAATGCAGATGGCCCAATTGATCGAGGAAGATCAATTACTTCAACGGCGTATGTTTCACATATCAGTACTACCACAACCTGTGTTTCACATATCAGTACTACGAAGGGAAATCGGCTGCAATTTGCCAAACATACCGATTCCTCCTAATGTGATCGACGAGTTGAGCTTCATAACACAACCTGTTGAGTTGTTAGGCATCAGAACATCACCTTTCGAAGGTCAAAAAACAGGGGTATTAATTCACTGGGAGAATGGAGACAAAGCTGATGCAACATGGGAGCTTCCTTTCATAATCAATGACTAATTTTTTTATTTTCACCTTGAGGACAAGGTGGCTTTTTGGGGGACGGGTATTGATAGGCCTTTAATAACCAAGGTATATGAAAGAAGAAAGAAAATGAAAGAAAATGAGTAAGTTAGGGAAAGTTGAGAGAATGTAGGGGCCAAGGAATATTGTTAGTTAGAAGAGGAAAAACAGAAAGGAGAGAGAGAGGGGGGCCTATGAGAAGAAGAGGTATTTGTAAGGTCCATTGAGGCCATGAGAGTTTACCTCTGTTTCAACTCTATTCAAGAACACATGTTTGATTAAGAAGGTTTACCTCTGTTTCAGCTATAGATTTACGAATAAGTTCTTTCAATACAAAATACACCTGCACAAAAGCACAAGACAATTAGTTGCTTTGATCTTGAAACCACCATGGACAATTGGAAAAACATTATCTTTAAAGACTGAGCAAATTCTCTAAATTCATATAACATATAACACATTTTCATAGTTTGTCTCAAGAATGCATAGATATTTCCAAAATCAACCACCGTTGGATTGCAAGATAATCCCAAAAAAAAAATCATAATGTACTAAAACATAAAGTACTAAATTTCATAAGTTCATAAGATGATAGTATTAAAAGGTTTGTGTAGATGCTCCAATTCATATTAGAAATGCTAAACGAAAGTCAAAACATTACCATATGTTCCTTGAACACACGGTCAAAGGCACGATACATTTCGAAAATAGTGTACAGTTGTGGGTGCATAAAACATGAATGCAGATTTGTGATGGATGCAGGGTGGAGATAATTTTATTTGCTAACTTGAGTATGGTATTCACAGGGGCTAATGCATTACCCCCGAGTCTACTACATTCAGTTCGTCAATTGTCTTATTTATCAAGGCAATGATACTCGGAATCCGTTGCCTGATAACCCTCTTCATGTAACACCCCGCACATTTTTATTTATGTAATTTCAGTAACGTTATTATTTGGAAATTCAATAATTGCTTAGTCGGAGGGTATTTTTGGAATTTTGGATATCAAGTATAAATGCGGGAATTTAAGTTTTGGCGGAAAATTATTCAATTTTGAATTTCAATGTAAAAGTTATGGCAGGAATTAATTTCCTTTCGAAACGGAAAGAAATTAATTATAATTATATCTTCCTTTTTTAGTTAAGATATTTATTATTATTATTTTAAAAACCCACCAACCCTTCTCCTTCTTCTTCCTCGCACGACAACACCACCTCCCCCCCTGATTTTCTTTCTTCTTTCCTCCCAGCCGCACGTCGCCTCCCCTCACTGTCCAAACCCACGAACGCTGCGTCTCCCCTCACTGCCTCATCAGACCGCTGCCACGCCTTCTTCGTTGCTCAGATCCGAAGTCGCCGCCGCTCGTCCGACTGATTTCTCCTCCATTCGCGGTCACTCCCTCGCACCTCGCCGGCCTAGACCCAATCATCTGCTGCCTCTTCACGCTTTGCCAGACCCAGATCCATCGTCAATCGTTTCCCTTGTCATCGTCGGATCTGTTCTAGCTAAGGTTGAGGTAGTTCGGTTTGATCTCTTAGCCATTAACATTGGGTTTCGTCATCTTGATTCATAGTTGTTGGGTTTTTATTTGAAGGTCAGTTTTAGCGAAGCTTGGCCTTAGAGGGAGCGTCGTCAAGGGAGGTTGGAAATGATCTTCATCCTTTGGGTAAGTTTTTGGATATTTTGGACTTAGGTCCGAAGTTTCGCTATTATGGTTGAACTGAAATTATTTGAGTTGTTTTCAGAATTGGGACAGCTACTTCGGGTTGCCGCCATAGTTTGGCTGTCTGCTTTTGTTATCCGTAGAGTTTCGTTTGGGGTAAGTAATCTTACCACTAGAACTGCCCATGGGCCAGGCTTTAGTTGTATGCTAGCATGATGAGTGTATGTAGTAAATGTTAGCATGTTGATTGATAGTATGACCTGAATCAAAGTATGTTCTGGCACGAGTTCTGATTTGTTTAAATATACACCTAGGCACTTGATTGTTAGTATGAGGTGGTATGTGTTTCCATATGTTGGTATCTGATCTACTGATGTTGAGGCATACTTGTATGATGTGGATCTATGATGTTAAGGTATACATAAATGTTGTAGAATATGTTCTTGAGGATTATGTGTATGTGGTAGAGCCATGGTATCGAGGATTACATGTATGTCATAGATTCGTACGGTGTTGATTTTTTAATGTTGAGACTGTGTGAATGTCCTCACTGATTAGTTAGATGCTCACCAGTTTGTGTTTTCTTTGGGATTCACCAGTTTTTTATTTCCTTCGGGATTCACCAGTTTTGTGTTTCTTTCGGGATTCAACAGTTTTGTGTTTCCTTTGGGATTCACCAGTTTGTATTTCCTTCGGGATTCACCAGTTTGTGTCTCCTTCGGAATTCACCAGTTTGTGTTTCCTACAGGATTCACCTGACGTAGTGGGCATACTTAACTACAGTAGGATAGGACTCAGTCTCTTACCTGTTTCATGTATGTATATGTGCCATAGGTGGGTATCTAGAGGACATAGATGCCTAGTTTGACCCTAGTGGTGGGGTTACTTATTGAGTATTTCATACTCATTCTTTCTTATGTTGATGTTTCAGGTAAGGGTAGAGATGCACCGATGATGGCACAGCGGAATTTGTGATCATGCCACTGGGACTAGTTTTTACGCTTCCATATCATGAAATTTAGAGTCCTTATTTTTTCCTTAATGTTTAGTTTTACTGTTTGAAACTTATTATAAAGGATTGTTTTTTATATACTTTTAATAGTCTTTACGAATTATGGGTACCCTATTATTGTTTTAATAATTGAATTTAATAAATGGCTTTTGAACTTCTCTTGTCTATTTAGCATTTATTTTAACATAACTAAGCGTCGTTTCAAATCCTATGCATGCATTTATTTTAGTAACGGCCTAACTTAAGTCCTAGGGGGTCGGGTCGTTACAGTTGGTATTAGAGCCCATATTTTGGGTTCTGTAGACTGAATTACTACGTAAGTCTAGATAGTCCCTGTGGCCAATAACGGATTTCTCGTCATCGCCAGGTACGTTCTACTAATGAAAGTTTCAATGCATATATGAGAACAGTGATGTAGTATTTTAAATGCATGATGTCTGAGAAAGGCCCAAAAGTAGTTAGTTAACGTATGAATTTATGACAGGACATGGCACCTAAACGTAGAACAAGAAAAACAGTTAAAGAAGAAATGCAAGTAGAGAGAGCGGAGAGTAGCCAAACTGCTCTGGCAGCGCCAATTTCGCCTGTGACCCAAATGGATGAAAATGCAATGGAAGTCTGAATTAGTGAAGTTGTTGCAACCGCTCTAATAGGGAAACTACAGAAACTGATCCGTAGCACGATGGCAAGACAACTTACCCAGACCTAGGCTCAGAAGGAACCAGTGCCACCTGAGCCGTTACGATAGACTCGACCGTAGGACAAAGACACGCAGGGCCTGTCTCTTGAGGCCAAACATCTGAGGGATTTTCGGAAGTATGACCCTCACCCCTTTGATGGATCGTTGGGGGACCCCACTAAGGTAGAAATGTGGTTGTCATCTATCGAGACAATATTTTGTTTTATGAGGTGCCCAGAAGAGCACAAACTACAATGAGCAGTCTTCATGTTGACTGGTAACGCGGAAATTTGGTGGCGTTCGGCATAAAAGATGATCGATATTGGAGGTGAACTTGCAACCTGGTAACAGTTCAAGGAACGCTTTTTATGAGAAGTACTTTTCGGCCAACACTCGATACAATAAACAGGCAGAATTCTTGAACTTGAAGCAGGGCGTTATGTTAGTGGAGGAATACGAGCAAGAGTTTGATAGGCTGTCTCACTTTGCTCCTGAACTAGTGGCCATCGAGGCAGCGAGGACCGAGAGATTTATCCAGGGCTTGAGGAGCAGACTGCGAGGGATAGTGCATGCCTTGGGTCTCAAGACGTATGTTATGGCGCTGCAAGCCGCTGTTAGGATTGATGCGGATTCCCAGTGGGAGAGGAATACAGGAGGTTGCTCGGGATTGGGACCTCTGTAGGTCAGAAAAGGAAGGCTGAGCACAGAACTCCTAAGCATCAGTAGAGGAGTCAGAACACAGTACATGCTCCACGTTAGTGGGGACAACAGAGTACCCAGGCTAGGATTGGCAGGGAAGATAAACTGATATGTACCACTTGCGGTAAGCAACATTGGGGACGTTGTCTAGCCGGCTCTGGGATTTGTTTCCGATGCGGCCAGAAGGGGCATATGGCAGATAGATGCCCAAAGAGGAATGCGTCTGAACACAAGAGCCAGCCTGTAAGCTCATTCTAGGGAGGCCCGAGCCGCCAGCAACAGTAGGGAGGGTATTCTCTACCACTTCGCATGAGGCCGAGAAGTCAGGCACCATGGTGACAGGTACACTTCCCATTTTGGGACACCATGCTCTTGTTTTATTTGACTCTGGCTCTTCGCACTCGTTTATATCTGCTGTATTTGTGAGGCATGCCATGTTAGACTCAAAACCTTTGCCATTTGCATTGTCCATTTCCACTTCATCAAGAGAGATCATGTTGGCTACAGAAAAGATAAAAGCATGTCAGGTAGAGGTAGCTAATTGTGCATTAGATGTAATCTTGATAATTTTAGATATGCGCGATTTTGATGTTATATTGTGCATGGATTGGTTAGCTGCTAATCATGCCAGCATAGATTGCTCTTGTAAAGAGGTCACCTTTAACCTTCCTACAGGGGCTAGTTTTAAGTTTAAAGGGGTTGGGACCGTAGTCCTACCCAAAGTGATATCCGCATTGAAGGCCAGTAAACTATTCAACCAAGGAGCCTGGGGCTTTATGGCTAGTGTGGTGGACACCAAAGAGAATGAAGTCACCTTGACTTTGGAGCCAGTAGTAAGGGATTTTTCGGATGTATTTCCACCTGGACTGCCCCCACAGTGGGAGATAAATTTTGCCATTGAATTGGAGCCAGGCACAACCTCTATTTCGAGGGCTTCATACAGGATGACTCCGACAGAGTTGAAGGAACTGAAGGTTCAATTGCAGAAGTTATTGGACAAGGGTTTCATACGCCCTAGCGTGTCACCATAGGGTACACCTTTTTGTTTGTGAAAAAGAAGGATGGATCATTACGTCTGTGCATTGATTACATAGAGCTGAATAAGGTAACCATCAATAACAAGTATCCCTTCCCAAGATCGATGATTTGTTTGACCAGTTGCAGGGAGCTACGGTATTCTCTAAGATTGATCTTCGGTCAGGATACCACCAGCTGAAAATAAAGAACAGTGACATACCCAAGACAACTTTTCATTCAAGGTATAGACATTATGAGTTCATAGTGATGTTATTCGGTCTAACGAATGCACCAGCAATATTCATGGATCTGATGAATAGGGTGTTCAAGGAATTCCTCGAAACTTTTGTGATTGTTTTTGTAGATGACATCTTGATTTATTCCATGACAGAGGCTGAGCATGAGGATCATTTGCGGAAAGTTTTGGAAACGTTGAGGGCCAATAAGTTGTATGCTAAGTTTTCAAAATGTGAATTTTGGTTGAAGCGGGTGTCCTTCCTAGGACATGTAGTATCGAAGGAAGGTGTCTCTGTGGATCCTACAAAGGTTGAGGAAGTTATGAGTTGGGCTCATCCAACCACAGTCAGTGAGGTGCGCAGTTTCCTGGGGTTAGCAAGCTACTATAGATGATTTGTAAAGGACTTCTCTCGCATAGCCACCCCATTAACTCAGTTGACCCGGAAGGGAGCAGTATTTGTTTGGAGTGAGGCTTGTGAAAACAGCATCCAGGACCTCAAGCAGAGGCTGGTTTTAGCCCCAGTTCTTACAGTATCGGATGGATCAGACGGCTTTTTCATTTGTGATGCGTCCAAGAAGGGGATAGGATGCATACTGATGCAACAGGGCAAAGTAGTCGCTTACGCTTCACGACAGCTAAAGAAGCATGAACAAAATTATCCCACGCATGACTTGGAGTTAACAACAGTGGTTTTTGCTCTCAAAATCTGGAGACAGTACTTGTATGGAGAAAAGATACAGATCTTCACAGACCACAAGAGTTTGAAGTACTTTTTCACTCAGAAAGAGTTAAACATGAGGCAAAGAAGGTGGTTGGAGCTGGTGAAGGATTATGACTGTGAAATCTTGTACCACCCGGGAAAAGCAAATGTACTGGCAGATGCTTTAAATAGAAAGGTGGCCCATTCAGCAGCCCTCATTATCAGACAGACTCACTTGTACAGGGAACTAGAGAGGGCAGAGATTGCAGTGGCTGTGGGAAAGGTCGTGGCACAGTTGGCACAGTTGTCGGTACGACTGAGTCTGAAGCAAAGGATTATTGATGCGCAGCGAGAAGACCCTTATCTGGAAGAGAGAGTTCGTAGGGTAGAGTCGGGCCAGGATGGTGAATTCTCAGTTTCAGCGGAAGGTGGCCTTCTTTATCAAGGGCGCCTGTGCATGTCAGCAGTCAGTGATATTAAAGACATGTTGCGGGTCTGTGCCATAGAGTTTTCAGGAAGCTGGGATGATCACTTGCATTTAATGGAGTTTGCTTATAATAACAACTACCAGTCCACTATTGGGATGTCACCCTTTGAGGCTCTATATGGGAAGAGTTGCAGATCCCCTGTGTATTAGGATGAGGTAGAAGAGAGAAAATTGTTAGGACCTGAATTGGTACAGACCACGAATGAGGCAATACAGAAGATCAGGGCTCGTATGCAAACAGCTCAGAGCAAATAGAAGAGTTATGCCAATGTCAGACGTAAGGATCTAGAATTTGAAGCAGGTGTGAAAGTGTTTTTAAAAGTGGCACCCATGAAAGGTATTCTGAGGTTTGGCAGGAAGGGAAAGTTGAGTCCGAGATTCATTAGACCTTTCGAGGTCCTGGAACGAGTTGGCCTCGTAGCTTACCGTTTGGCATTGTCCCCTGCACTGTCTTCAGTTCATAATGTCTTCCATGTCTCAATGCTAAGGAAGTATGTGACAGACCCATCCTATGTAATCGACTTCGAGCCATTGTAGTTGAATGAAAACTTGAGCTACGAAGAGAAACTTGTCGAGATCCTCGCCAGAGAAGTAAAGACATTGCATCGCCGGGAAATTTTTTTTGTGAAAGTTGTGTGGCAGAATCACCAGTTCAAGGAGACTATCTAAGAGCGAGAAGATGAGATGAAAGCCCAGTACCCAGAGCTTTTTCAAAAATGAACTTTCGAGGGTGAAAGTTCCTTGAGGAGGGAAGAATGTAACACCCGGAGTGTTTTAACTTTCGAGGACGAAAGTTCTTTTAGTGGGGAAGAATGTAACACCTCGCACATTTTTATTTAGTAATGTAATTTCAGTAACATTATTATTTGGAAATTCAATAATTGCTTAGTCGAAGGGCATTTTTGAAATTTTGGATCTCAAGTATAAATTCGAGAATTTAAGTTTTGGTGGAAAATTATTCAATTTTGAATTTCAATGTGAATGTTATGGCAGGAATTAATTTCCTTTCGAAACGAAAAGAAATTAATTATAATTATACCTTCCTTTTTTAGTTATTATATTTATTATTATTATTTTTTTTTTAAAAAAACCCACCAACCTTTCTTCTTCTTCTTCCTCGCACGACAACACCACCCCCCTCCCTTCGATTTTCTTTCTTCTTTCCTCCCAGGCGCACGCCGCCTCCGTTCACTGTCCAATCCCGCGAACGCCGCGACTCCCTTCACTGCCTCATCAGATCGCCGCCGTGCCTTATTCGTTGCTCAGATTCGAAGTCATCGCCGCTCGTCCAACCGATTTCTCCTCCATTCGCGACCGCGTTGCCCAGCTGAGGGCGTCGTTTTTGTTCGTCTACTGCCGCTTTGCCGGAAACCCATCGTTTCAAGCCTTCAGCCTAGCTCGTCGTTTGTTCGATCCGTCCAGCCGCCGCTCCCTCGCGCCTCATAGGCCCAGACCCGATCAACTACCGCCTCTTCACGTTTCGCCAGACCCAGATCCGTCGTCGGTCGTTTACCTTGTCGCCATCGGATCTGTTCTAGGTAAGGTTGAGGTAGTTCAGTTCGATCTCCTAGCCATTAATGTTGGGTTTCGTCATCTTGATTCATAGTTGTTGGGTTTTTATTTGAAGGTGAGTTTTAGCAAAGCTTGGACTTAGAGGGAGCGTCGTCAAGGGAGGTTGGAAGTGATCTTCATCCTTTGGGTAAGTTTTTGGATATTTTGGACTTGGGTCCGAAGTTTCACTGTTATGGTTGAACTGAAATTATTTGAGTTGTTTTCAGAATTAGGATCGCTACTTCGAGTTGTTGCCATAGTTTGGCCGTCTGATTTTTGTTATCCGTAGAGTTTCGTTTGAGGTAAGTAATCTTACCACTGGAACTGTCCACGGGCCAAGCTTTAGTTTTATGCTAGCATGATGAGTGTATGTTATGGTAAATGTTAGCATGTTGATTGATAGTACGACCTGAATCAAAGTATGTTCTAGCACGAGTTCTGATTTGTTTAAATATACACCTAGGCACTTGATTATTAGTATGAGGTGGTATGTGTTTCCATATATTGGTATTTGATCTGCTAATATTGAGGCATACTTGTATGATGTGGATCTATGATGTTAAGGTATACATGAATGTTGTAGAATATGTTGTTGAGGATTATGTGTATGTGGTAGAGTCATGGTATCGAGGATTACATGTATGTCATAGATTCGTAAGGTGTTTATTTTGGAATGTTGAGACTGTGTGAATGTCCTCTTTGATTAGTTAGATGCTCACCAGTTTGTGTTTCCTTCGAGATTTACCAGTTTTGTGTTTCCTTCGGAATTCACCAATTTTGTGTTTCCTTTGGGATTCACCAGTTTTGTGTTTCCTTCAGGATTCATCAGTTTGTGTTTCCTTCGGGATTCATCAGTTTGTGTTTCCTTCGGGATTCACCAGTTTGTGTTTTCTACGGGATTCACCTGACGTAGTGGGCATACTTAACTACAGTAGGATAGGACTCAGTCTCTTACCTGTTTCATGTGTGTATATGTGCCATAGGTAGGTATCTAGAGGACATAGATGCCTAGTCTGACCCCAGTGATAGGGTTACTTACAGAGTATTTCATACTCATTCTTTCTTATATTGATGTTTCAGGTAAGGTTAGAGATGCACTGGCGATCGCACAACGGAGTTCGTGATCGTGCCACTGGGACTAGTTTTTACGCTTCCGCATCATGAAATTTAGAGTCCTTATTTTTCCCTTAATGTTTAGTTTTACTGTTTGAATCTTCTTATTAAGGATTGTTTTTTTTATATATTTTTAATAGTCTTTACGAATTATGGGTACCTTATTATTGTTTTAATAATTGTATTTAATAAATGGCTTTTAAACTTCTCTTGTCTATTTAGCATCTATTTCAACATAATTGAGCGTCGTTTCAAATCCTATGCATGCATTTATTTTAGTAATGACCTAACCTAAGTCCTAAGGGGTCGGGTCGTTACACTCCAAGTGCTAAAAACCAAGAACATAACATACGAAAACACAAATCAACCATGCCAAACTGCTAGAATGCTCCTGATCGTGACAACTAAATATCAAGAGGGCTAACAAGAAGAATATGGATATACAAAATTAAAATAACAAAAAAAAAAAAAGAATTAAATGTATCAGTGAATAAGAATTTAATTAGTAACATGATTAGGCTTGAAATGATACATAAGTTATCCACGAATGATTTTGATAAATGCGAGTATTGTAGTTAGGCTAAAATTACTAAAACTCCGCAAAAATCTGTACTTAGAAGTTATGAGCCTCTAGATTTGATTCATTCTGATGTTTGTGAATTTGATGGCATCTTAACTAGGAACAGTAAAAGATATTTCATTACTTTTATTGACGACTGCTTTGGTTTTACTTTTGTATACTTGCTGAAAAATAAAAGTGATGCTTTTTCAAACTTTTTGTTTCTGAAATAGAGAATCAGTTTAATAGAAAGGTTAAAAGACTTCGTAGTGATAGGGAAATCGAGTACGACTTGGACAGTTTTAATGAGTTCTTTAACTCACATGGAATAATACACGAAAAGACTACACCTTATTCTCCTGAAATGAACGGAAAAGCTGAAAGGAAAACTAGAACTTTAGTTGAGCTAGTAGTTGCTATTTTACTTAGTTCAAGAGTCGCGTCTTATTGGTGGGGTGAAATCATCCTTACCGTGTGTTATGTCCTAAATAGAATCCCAAAATCTAAAAACAAAACTTCACCTTACGAAATTCTCAAGAATAAGAAATCAAACTTGTCCTACTTTAGAACTTGGTGTTGTCTAGCCTTTGTAAGGATTCCAGACCCAAAAAGGAGAAAGTTGGCTAGTAGAGCTTACGAATATATCTTTATAGGTTATGCCTTAAATAGTAAAACCTACAGGTTCTATGATCTAGGGAACCAAATGATCATTGAGTCAAATGATGCCGACTTCTTTGAAGATAGATTTCCTTTTAAATCAAGGAATAGTAGGGATCTGGATCAAGTGGTATAACCCTAGTTAGAAATCTTAAGGAAATTGACCCAGAACCTAGAAGAAGCAAAAGAGCTAGAATCACCAAAGATTTTGAAAATGGCTTCCTGACCTACAATGTAAAAGAAGACCTTAAAGATCTGAAAGCTTCCCTGTCCTCTGTAGATGCCAACCTATGGCAAGAAGCCATAAATGATGAGATGGACTCACTTATTGGAACTCTCTTTCGGTTGATTCAAAGGTTACAAGTGGCTATATCTTTAATATAGCTAGCGGAGTTGTCTTTTGGAAGTCCAAAAAACATATTATTTTAGTCCAATCTACAATGGAGTAAAAAATGATAGCATTAGCGACAGCTAGTGAAGAAGCAGGCTGGCTTAGAAGTCTGCTATAAGAGATTCCTTTATAGAAAAAGCTGGTACCAACCATATTGATCCATTACGATAGTACTACAGTATTCGCAAAAGTTCAGAACCGTTACTACAATGGAAAGAGACGTCAAATACGTCATAAGCACAGTGCCATTAGAGAGTTTCTCACTACTGGTGCAGTTAGAGTGGATCACATACAGACTGATGAAATGGTAGATCATTTGACGAAAGGACTAGCCAGAGAAAAGGTTTTCAGAACCTCAGAAAGGATGTGACTCATGCCTATAAAAAGATGAATCACAGTGAGGAAAACCCAACCTGTAGACTGGAGATCCTAAGAAATAGGTTCAATGGATAATAATTGATCACGAGTGATGTATAGTAAGTCATGCTAAACCAAACACAAAGTTTCATTCCTATGACTTAAAGTCTGAGCATGATATCCTGAAGCATAAGAAAGGTTGAACTTAGTTTTTAATGAGATCTATACTTGATGACAAGTGGGGTACCTAGCTACAAGAGTACTCTTAATAGACTCACCTGTGTGAATGCAGAATGAGGGCCGCTTCCTATGGAGTTTTTAGGAAAACTCTCTAAAGCATTCACTAAACCGGGATACACGTGCTAGGCCTTAAAGCACGAGCTTTCATACGACACCCTAATAACACTCTGTGTGAGATGCTGTTAGAGATAAAGTTCAAAACCAAGGGTTACTCTAGTAAATTCTGAAGCATCTACACTATGTAAAGGTTCAAGTCGTAAGACACCTTTGCTTATACATAGTGTTGTATAGACTAAAATTACTCGATGAAATCTTTTTCTCTCTTTCTCTTTTTGATTAAATTTCCAACTGGGAATTGTTGGGTGAAAATTTAACTTTCAAAACAAGAGGGAATGAACATTTTAGTTAGAGAATCCCACATTGAAAAATTTGGTGTCGGAAGCCTCTTTTATGTACTTCAATCTTGAGTTTTGGGTTTGGGCCCCAAGGGAGTGTGAAAAATCATTTGCTTGCAATGAAAGGTAGATCAAGATATGTTTATGAATTCGGAAGATAAAATTCTAAAAAATAAAATTTTAGTTTTTGGAAATAAAGGAAGGTAAAGAAAACGAAAAGATAAAATTAATTCAAATTGGATATCGCAAAATTAGAGATTAAAAATTTAGAAGATATAGAAAGATATTTAGTTACACTTTCTATCATGTGGGCAAAGTGTTCGTTTGAAATGTTATTACTATTAGTAATATGTTGGGAAATAGTTAAAAATAAGGCTATCAAGTTTTTACTTTTCAAAACTAGCACGTTTTTAGAAACTTTTTTCTCAGTTTATTTCGAGCAAGATCAATCAGATTTAGTTAAAAAAAAATAACTTTTAATATCTTATTGATTGTTTTGGTGAAATGTTGGGCAATATTAACCTTGGGATTCTATTAATTTTTTCAAATATTATATAATTTTTCAAATTTTATATCAAATTTTGCATCTTTTCGATTTTTCTCCAACGGATTATTTTTTGTAAATCTTATATCAAATTTTTACATAAATTTTCAAATATTTTTCTTAATTTATGTTTCAACAATTATATGAATTTCTAAATTTTCAAATGAATTTACCAAATATGAATTTTCATATAGATCTCAAGTACACTGTGATTTCTAAATTTTGTAAAAGATCAAAATTTGCAAATAAAAAAAATTAAAATTTGGAAAAATATAAAGAATGCCAGTGTTAATTGGTCGAGATTTTACTAAGAAAATCCAAATATATATAATCTGTTAATTTTCCAAGATATACCGAGGTTATCTCTCAAATCTTATTTTTTGGGCAAAACTTGGAAAGATTTGAAAAATTAGGTAAGATTTGATATAAAATTTGAAAAAATTACCTAATATTTTAAAACATTGATAGAATCTCAGTGTTAATTGCCCAAGATTTCAACGAGAAAGTCCAAAACAATTGATAATTAGAAAAAGTTAAATTGTTATGTAAATGTTGGTGGATGGATTGAAAAAGATTATTGAAAAAGACTATTGTAACTAGTTCTAAAAAAAGTGTTAATTATGAAAGATGAAAAAGTTGAGAAGACTATTTCTGATGATTGATTCAATAAATAATAAATAATGGTTACAAGAAGGCTACATCTGGAATGTTTAATGTAATAACCTAGGATTTAAATTTGTTAATTTTTCTTTGGCCTTTTAGGGTTAGATATATAAACAACAAATCTGTTATTTGAATTTGTTAAATTTTTGGAAAAGATCCACCACAACTTAGAAGTTAACTTGTGTTAATTTAGTGTAGCAGGTTGAGATATTTAAATCAAATCCATGGCCAAACAGGTAAAATCCATCCTTAAAGAGAGGAACTCTTCAAGAAAACAATATTCTATGAAATAGATAATCTAAAGCTTCTAATTACAACCCTAAATGGGTTATTTATAGCCTAACAACAAAATAACATAATTAACTAATCAACCTAAATTAACAACTAAAATATATTAAACTTAAATATATTAATTATCTTATAATTCTCCTCATCATATTTAAAAAATGAAACTGGTCCTGGAGTTCGAAGTGATACAAGGACGCTTTTTCTTTCGACTCTTTGAGTTGGTAGGCTTTGATACAAGCACTGGAAAAAGGTAATCAGGTTAAATCCATAGCCAAACAAAGAAATCCTAGAAGAGAGAGCTCCCTCAAAGAACCAAATATTCCATATTTAAGTGGGTAATCAAAAGTTTCTAATTAAAATCTTAAATTGGCTATTTATAGCCTAACAACAAAATAACATAATTAACTAATTAATCTAAATTAACAACTAAACAAATACCTAAATATACTGATTATCCTATAATTCTCCTCATCAATATTTTAATAATTTTTAATTTCATTAAATTATATTTAAACTTAGATAAATATTACAAATTTACTTTAAACTTTAAACTTTAAAAAATAAATATTACTATTTTACCTTAAACTTTAAAAAATATACCGTAGATTCTTACTTTACGGTAGACTTTCGTTTAAAAAAACATTGAAAAATTATTCTCAAAAACATCTTATGAATTATAGAACATATATTTGGTATAAAATTGACATCATCCCAACAACGGCGGTGGAGCCAATTTTTTATTGAAAATTACATTTTTTTTACAGTGTTATTAATAGTCAAATTTGTCCACTAATTAAATTTGTAGCACCCAAAAAGTTAAAATCAGTTGAAAGCATAAAAAAAAAAAACCCCAAATTTATAAACGAGACACTATATAATTTCTTAAAAAAGATGATAAATAAATAAATAAAAGCGTGAGCGGCAGGATTCGAACCTGCGCGGGCAGAGCCCACATGATTTCTAGTCATGCCCGATAACCACTCCGGCACGCCCACTTGATGATGCTTAAATTAAATTTTTAATTATTATAATTATATATTTAAATAATACTTTATTTTTATTCATTTAACAAACTAACAAATTTACCAAGATTAATAGCAGTGTTGATTTTGACGACTAACGCCCGTTCTTCTTGACTCTCTTTTTCTTCTTTCTTCTTTATCTATTCTTCTATTGAGTTTTTTTTTTCAAATTTATTTTGACAACTTAATTCGGGATGTATTTGCTTTAACTTTTCAAGTATTTAATTTTAAAAATAAGTCATTTTTTTAAAAAAAAAGTGTTTTACAATTACTCAAAATAGCTTTTGAAATGCTTTCAAGATGTATTATTGAGACCGTTTTTATCTAATGGATTTAAATAAAATGATTTTTCAAAAAATATTTTTTTTCTTAGTTAATTTAAACAACTCTAGATTTTTCTCCGATCCCATATCTGAAATGACAGAATAAAAGTCAATGAAGATGAGGTCGTTTCACACACTGCATTGTTGTTTGATTAAACTAACTTTTTCTGGAAAATATTTTAATCTGATTTGTGTTTCTTAAGAAAAGATTGAGTCTTTATTAATAGATTAAGTGCTGAATTAGAGCACTCTAACAAGTTAGAAAAAAATTGGGTACTTTTGAAATTATCTGCAAAAGTGTGGGGTTATTTTTGTTCACGTGTGTCTTGTAGTTTACTATAAGGGCATGTTCGTTTCACAGATATTGTCAGGGAATCTCACAATTTCAACGGATATTTAATATATTTGTTTGTTTCACTGCAAGGGATTATATTTTTACCATTGAAAAAAGAAAAAAAATTGTTAGAAAAAGAAAAAAAAAAGTGTGAGAAAGCCTTTCTCGACTTTTTTTAACTGTCGACAAGGTTGCCGGGAAACCCCATCCCGATGCAAATAAGTTTCCTTATCGGAAAAAATTGATCTCACAACAGTTGGAATTGAGAGGAGATATACCAACGTGAAAATGGTAGTGTCGACAAAAGTCACCTTTCACGATGTCAAAATTGGTTTATGGCATCAAGAGAAATACTTTATGTTGACGCCACTTTTCTACATACAAAGGGTTGGATATGTGGGGACAAGGAGGGAAAATCTTTCTTGACGCCAAATTCGAACAATTTAACGTCGTGAGAGGACCTTTCCTAACGTCAATTTGGTTTGGTGTCAAGAAAAGTTTCAAAATTTTACAATTTTTTTTTTGCTGTTGTTCTCGAGGTCTTAAGATTTTGGTTTGGGAATGGTCTTTTTTCATATAAAACTTTTCTGATTTACTGAAAATTAAACTGTTAATTCTTTCTAAACCAACCGTTGAAACCTACTTGAATCTTGCAAATTTAAGTAAATAAACAAAAATCAAAACTTTTAAGTTTAATTGGTTTTCTTACATAACATGCAACTTAGTTTCACAAAGTTAATTACGAACATATAATTTTTTAAGAAAATATTATTGTAGTTAATTGAAATGACCTTTTCCAGACACTTTTAAAAGCATCGGAAAAAGTTTCATTGGACAAGACAAATATTCTTGTAGTGTCAGAATACCCATCTGATATGGTTTTTTAATACCCTCCATACTTGTAGAATTTATTAATTAATCAATTAATAATTACTATTAATTTTAATTCATTGTTAAAATAAATATATTATTAGACTTATCATTGATATTTTATGTTATCTTAACCATTTAATATAAAATTTTATTAAATTATTAATATTCTAATAAATTTATTTATTTAATTTTTTTTTTATTAATTAAATAAATTAATTTAAGTAATGTTTAATTAAAAATATTCATTTATTAATATTTTAAGTGATTAAATACTTAATCAATATAACAATATATTAAATAATTAAATTAATTATGACTACATTACATGTTATCTTACATTTAATTAAATAATTATTTAATTCTAGTTTCTATATACAAAATTGGTAAGTCAAACACAATCATTTACTTCCAACATTAATTATTCTGTAAATCCAAACACAGACATTTAAATTGCAGATATTTAATATTCATACACATGGAACAATAATTGTGATCCAAACGTTTTCACTAAAAGTCTACTTTTATTAATTTCTACAAATTAATTATAATTAAATTAGCTTAAACATTTTTTAATTGAAAAATCCACTTCATAATTGTTTGAAGTTAATCAATTGAAAATTAATACCAATGACTATAAGTAAGTGTTAATTATTCAAGATCAAAAGTATAAAATTAATAACTCTTGCAATAAAACTCAAATAAATAAAGTGTTAAGTTATTCCAGATTAAAAGTGTAAAATTAATAAACGTAAACTCAAATAAAAACTAAACTCATTTAACTCACAAACACATTTTCAATCTAGGATGAAATTCTCCACTTTCAACTTTAATTGGTAGGCTCCTCAATTGAAAATAAAGTTTGATTACTTTTGCAATAAAACTCTGTTCTGATGGTACAAAAAAAAATCAAAATAAATAATTAATTTCAAGAATGAAAATTGTAATCAATTTTGAGTAATAAAATATAATAATAAATTAATTTCAAAATTAAAGATTGATGATGATGCGATCAAGTAAGTAAGAGGTCAAAATTCTTAAATTTTAAAAAGTGGGACAAAAATCATTTTGGACCTTCAATCTTTTAATCAATTATCTTCGCGCTAACCATCAAGTGTCGACCATTGTCCGAGTTGTGTTACCGTTTGCCGTCAATGAAGAAACGGACGGTTGAAGGTCTGCATGAAGAAACCACTGTTTGGTCGATCGAGTCGGCTCTTACTGTCTCTCTTCATGAAGAAACCACCTTCCAGCTTGTTCGTCGATCCCCGGCCACCGCTACTCGCGCACCATCTACTGCTCACAAATGTGGTCGCCGGTGAGGATTTGTGTTGTAGGTTTTCTTTTTGCAATATATTTGGGAATCAGAGGTTGTGGATGAGATATGAGAAGTCGGAGAAAATGGAGAAGAAAGATGGAGAAAATTGAAGACTTTGGTTTAATTGAAATATTTGAAAAAAATACTTTAATTTAATTAAAGATTGCGCTTGAATCAAGGGACATTTTAATTGAAATAAAAAAAAAAACGTGTAATTGATAGTAGGTTGAGGACAAAAAAAATAATTGGGTGATGAAATTTGTATAATTAAGAAATCACTTTGACATTCTTATAAATAATGAAAAAGCTGAATATAAATGTAATATAGGACCTTTATTAGGGATAGTTATATATTCCCATTCCAATTACCTTCTTACATGGAATTTTTTTTTGTAGCCTAAGTTTGGTTCTTTACTTGGTCCACACTCTTGCTATCTTAAATTATCAAATAAAAAACCTAATAAACATATTTCTCAATCACCCATTTGGAACTTTTAAACTCGGTCTACTTTTTCAAGATTAGGTCATACATCTATTTGGATTGATCAAGAAAAAAATATTTTTTTTGAGAAAGTCATTTTATTTAAATTGTTTTTATAAAAAATGCTTAAAATAAAATAATTATATACTTTAATTTGTTACATTTTATAGATAATAAATACTTAAAAAGTTTAACCAAACATACTTTTAATATTTACTTATGATCGTTTAAGGAGGGTTGTGCCTCGAAATTTCAAATCCGTATAAATAATTGATAATTTTTTCAAGACATTCTTATAGTGTAGTTTCCTTGGGCGCATGTCTGATCCTTTAACAAGTGCAATAATTTTGTCATTTTTATGATTTATGTTTCTTTTTGGTTAAATTATAAATTTGGTTTCTATGATTTGAAGAAAGTTAGAGTTCCGTCTTTATGATTTTAAAAGTTAGAATTTAGTTCATATAATTCGGATAAAATTAGATTGAGTCCATTGGTTTGATAAAATTCTAAAATATAGTCCCTGATATAGGAACTATTTATAAAGGTTTTACCAAATTATAGTGACTAAATTCTATTTATAAACCATAGAGACTTATTCTAACTTTCTCCTAACCATAGAAATTAAATTATGTTGGTCATATTTAAAAAAAATAGAATTTTATGTCTTGTAAGCAATTGTAGGTCATATTTTTAATAATAAAATTTAAATTTAATTACAAGGTTTGATAAATATAAATTTATTGAAAAAATTGCACAAACCACCCTTAAACTACAAGGTTGGTTAAAGTCACATTCATTAATTTTCAACTTGCTCAACTTATATCCTTGTAGTCTTTAAATGGTTGCAATCCCCCATTTTGAATTAACCATTATTTATTATCATCGAGCTTCGGGACATCAATTCGAGCGGAAGGAATTATACGCATTGAGAAATACTGAGTCGGGCTTGGTATTGGAGCTCTACAACCTAGTGATTCAAAAGTAACTCTAAAATACATATCTAAACAAGAATCATGTGTGTTTGTCCCTCCAATAAAGAAATTACTATTTGATTATGCGACAGAGTAGGAGAGGAATTTGTTGAGCGAACAAGAAATAAGAACAACAAAGATCAGATGAATGTAGTGATAGTGGATGATGTTTTTGAAGAAAAAAATTAACACCAATTGACTAAAAATAAGTGTTGGTTACTCTAAGAGCAAAAGTGTAAAATTAATAATTCTAGTGACCAAATAGATATTAAAATTAGAGTTCAAAGGTATAAATGTAATATTTTGAACTCTATGAATCCTATGGAAACTAATTCATAATTCATGAGTAAAAATATAATATTTTAAAATTTAGGGTTCATATATCGTTCCACTTTTAATTTAATGGATGGACTCTTGGATTGAGAATAAATTTTGATCGCTTTTGCAAATAAAACTATTTTCTTCTCTTTCTTTTCAATTTTTTTCAACCTTTTTGGTACTTGAAGAGAGGCCTAAACTACCAAAATTCTATATCCCCCATACCAATTGCCTTCTTATTTGGAAACTTGTGGCCTAAGTTTGGTTCTTTACTTGGTCCACACTCTTCCTATCTTAAATTACCAAATTATAAACCTAAACATACATATTTCTCAATCGCCAATTTGGAACTTTTTCATGGTTAAGTCATACCTCATTAACTAAGAAAATATATTTTTTAAAAACTCATTTTCATTCAGATACTTAAAAAAAAATAAAATAAATAAATAAGAACACTTATATTTTAAAAACTCATTTTCATTTAGATACTTAAAAAAAAAAAAAAAATTCAAAATAAGAACACTTATATATTTGGTTATCCTTTCTAAAAATATATATATAAACATTCAAAAAAATTAAACAAAACACAATTTTGGCATTCTACTTGTGATGGTTTAAGGAAGATTGTGCTCCTTGAAGTTTCAAATCTTGATAAGGACATATTTGGATTGACTTCGAAAAAAAAATATTTTTCAAAAATTCATTTGCATCTAATTACTTTTAGTAAAAACTGTTTAAAATAATACCATTTATATGTTTGGCAATTTTGTTTTCAAAAATATTTTTATATATAAGTTTGTTTAGTTTATTATATATTAAAAGTATTTTTATTACTATCAAATTACTATAAAGAATGATTATAAAATTTATGAAATAAAAATTAAAATAATGGTTGTCAGAATTGGTCATTTTGGGTGGTCGCTGTTGGAATTAGTGATGGTGGTTATCGGAGGTGATCGGTGGTGGTAGTGGCCCGAGTTAGTCGTCGACAGTGATCAAAGGTGGTGCCGGTGGTTCTAGTTGGTTGGCAACGGTGGTGGTGGTGGTGGTGGTTGGAGTTAGCCGACAGAGGGTGGTGGTAGGCACGACAACATAGTGGAAGTGAGGTAGATGACTTTCAAAGTTGTTTAGGTAATTTTAAAAATGATACAAATGATAGAGAGATTAATCATAAAACACTCAAAATTCATTACTTTGAAAGCATTAATCGAGAAACAACTTATTTCATAAATTCATTAATGTTAAAATAAATGGATGAAATTGATTTATGAGAAGAAAACATGGTTATCCAACTCATGAAAGTCTTATTATCAATTTATCATACTTACTAAATAATGTCATTTTATATTTAATTTACATCTTTTTTTTTTGTTCATTTTATATAAATAAGATGCATTGCATATCATATTTAAAAGTTTACAACAAACTCTACAATTAAGTTTGAATTATATACGGTCATTTTGGTACAGGAAGTGCAGGAATATTTGGCCAATTACATGGTAAAAGAACTCCACCAGTGTCATCACTAATACCCAAATTTGGCAGGTTGAAGTTTATCCCAACTTTTGGAGGTCTAGTTATGTTTTGTATTATGATCTTCTCTATATTTTTAGCACGTGATATAATATGTTTATGTAACACACCTAGGTTTTAAATTTCTTGGTCTTGTAATTTTATAAACTTTTTTTTTTCTTAAAAGATTTTATATGCTTTAAGAGATTGTATGAGATGCTCAGAAGGTTCGACATCTGTATCTGTAAGTTCTAAGATAATAGTGAGAAGATTGTAATTTATTTTGTTAGTTCTCGTTTAAAGTGACGAATTTGAGAGCTTTTTGTTTGAACTTTTATTTTTCATTAGATGATAACAACGAATTCAGCAACCAGTCCAAAAGCAAGTTTCAGTTGTAGAAATGTGGTTTATTTGTATCTTACATATTATTTTGTATGATGCTATTTGTCAAAATCTAATCATGTGAACTTTGAAACAAATGTCTAAATCTTAATTTGGGTTATTATAGAACTGGCCAATATGAGGTTTTTAATTGGTTGAGATCATACTCTCTTAGTCTTAGAATAGAAAATATGATACAACATGAGCATGGTTAAAAAAACAAAACAAGCAAACAATTGTATGAACAGAAAGATTTGGTCACTCACAACTAAAACAAAACAAAATTTAAAAAAAAAAAAAACAAAAACAAAATAAGCAAACAATTGTACGAAGAGAAAGATTTGATCACTCACTAATTGAGACTGTCTTATATACTTGATCTTATATATTACATACTTTAGAAGAGTTTTATATGTTATCTATACCACAACAAGTGGATGTTATTGTTGAAATCAAATGTCGATCATTGTGCTACGGATAAATCCACTGTCTTGAAAGCAAGATCAGCGCAATCTTGGTGCTAAATCGCCAAAGCTGATTGCTCCCCAAGGTTGACACAACTCTCGATCTTTGACGTGCACTCATCAGAGATCGGGTTGGAGTTGATGAAAAATGGCTTAGAAAATAGTAGAGAGAAGAAGTAAAGGTTAGCAATCTTGAAAACAAAGAATTTCTACCTTGATCTTGCAAAACTTTCTTCTTTATAAAGAAGATGAGGAAGAAGAAAAGGACAAGAAAACGTAACGGCTAGTTCTCAACGGCTATAAATGGCTAGTTTCCAATGACTATAAACGACTAGTTTTCAATGATCATAAATGACTAGTTTTTCCACTTTTGTGTTTGCTATAGGTCCTGGCCCAAAGTCATTTCTAACAATCCCCCACAAATGACTAGTATAGCAAAGCAACAAGAGAAAAAAGTTTAAGAAACTTGAAAACTTGAAAACTTTAAAAATGTTTATGAGCAAAGATTGGAGAACAAACTTAAACATCAATATCTTACGATTTGAATTGGTACATAATGAAGTATGGCAATAATTTTACTAGAGAAAGTGAGTTACCTCTTGAACACGTTTTACTCCTTAAATTTCCATCGATTTCGTGATAAAGCATGCTATTTAAGGCTATACACATAGAACCTCAAGTCAACGTGAAACTCTACTAAAAGACCCTTAAACTTTTCCATAAAAGTCGGTCACACATTCACAATCACGTTAATTGCTTCATCAAGTCTACCACAATAGACCACTAAAAAGTTGAGCTATGAAAACTTCACATCTAGTCCATACTAGGACCAACTTAATCAAGTTTGTCAAAGACAAACCACTAAAAAACTTAGCTATGAAAATTTTACAATTATCCATCAAGTCCATACCGGGACCACCCAAAGGAAGGGCTATGGAATTTTTAAAAGTTTTAGTTCTGTCCATCAAGTTTGTACTAGGACCACCTAAATGAAGGGTTATGGACCATCAAGTCTATCAGAATAGTGTTAGGATCTACTAGCATGCAATGGAAGTAAACATAATCAATAAGCACTCTAATTACATTTAATTCGAGTTCTAAAAGCATGCTTAAACAGAAACTTAAGAAGACGGTTTCTTAGCAACATACCTTTGATGAATTCTCCTAATTCCAAGCTGCTCTTCATGTGAATCCAGCTCCAATTCAACAGTGAACCACCAAGAGATCTTCTCTACTATTCTTAGCCTTGAATTTGAGTGGTGGAACTCAGATTGGAGTGAATTTGTAAAAGAAAAAATGGGTGAGTTTTCAAGTGAAGATGAAAGTTGCAGCAGAAACCATTTTGATACCTTAACTTCTCTTCAGCAAAAATGGAGAGCTATTTAATCTTCTTCTACCTGCAGGTATGTAGATCCAGCTAAAAGCCACCTCAAGTTTCACTCAAAATAGTGCTAGGTGTGTATATTAGAATAAAACCATCTCATGCTTTCAAAAAATGTGGATAAATCCACTATTAAGGTTTTTGAATTTCAATTAATTTATCTTTAATTAATTAAAAACTAAATTTAATTAATTCGCAATTAATTAAATCCAAAATTAAAATCCAATTTCTCAAATTGATTTGAAATTAAAATTAATTTGATTTTTAATTAATTAAACATATTTAATTAATAAAATAAAAATTTAATATCAAATATTAAATTAATCACATACCTAAGTTAAAAACATGAATCCTATTCATGTAATTAATGTTTTAATCAATATTTAAATGTTAAACTCTCCAATTTCATTTAATTTTGATAAATTAAACGTTAATTAATTATATCAAATATAATTTACAAACCTTAATTTGAATTTGAAATTCAATTTGAACCATTCAAATTGATATCATTCCAAATTCACTCAATTTATTAATTTAAGGTGTTCATGTTTTACGAGCTAGTAGAGGGACCTTATGGATCTACAGATCATGAGCTCCAACGCTTTAATATTAATTGGCTAAAACTCTTTAAATCACATTAACCAGTATTCGTTAACTATCAAGTCACACCACTATAGCTCAATAGCTGCACTCTTCTCACTGTAGATATATTTGTGTCCACTTGATTTAACCATAATCAGTAAGTTGACCCTTCACAAGTTGTTCATAATAACGACTGGTTCAATATGTTGTTTTACCCTCGATATTACATCTTGCTTCTTAAGTTCCACTGATCCTCTAATGAACAATTGGTTTGTGATCTAATCACTAAACGGGATCCCTTTCGGGCCAATGAGAGGGTATGGTCCCTTGTTCAAGACCTGGATTCAGTACTTAAGAGTACGACCTTTCTTCTATCCCTAAATCGGGTAAGCGTGAATTTCTTACTACACCCTATATCCCCAGCTATCAACTATCTACCCGGTCTTACCCCTGAAATGGGAGGCTTATTGAGCCGGCGCTATTGAGCTAACCCTTACCTATGCAAACCTATGCAAATCTAAGAATAATCCAGAATAAATAGAAGTTCATAGTTAGCTCAGGATTAAGATCGAGTTACCTAGGTCATCTAGGCGAAAATAGTCAGTCTTTAAATAATATAAAATAAGAGGGACTTATTTCTTGGTCCGATCTTATGGAAACTCATTGCATTGGATGCTCCCACTCATCATGTCAATACATGAACGAATCGGGATTACTTTGTTCATAGCACTTTACAAAAAATTGTAATAACTACAGAGTGGGCCACATCCAATAGTGTTATCAGAATAAGGCATCCAACCTTATTCGTATACTATAGATCATTTTGACTATTTACTCGAACATGATCCACTTTTATGTCTCCACATAAAGTTCAAGTATTCATATAATAGCCATGGATATTAGTTTATTGGATTTAGACTTTATAAGTGCAATTTATGGATTTTAATAACAACTTTATTGAAGTAATGTCGAATAACATCTTTGATAATAGAATATGTTTAACTTTACAAAGTGCGAGTTTTAGGACATACAACCCAACAAATAGACACTCAAATAAAGGGTTGTGGGCCACTATAATGATTTGAGTGTCTTACTTATTGAAAATTCTAAAACTACTTTCCTTGTTAGGCCTTTAGTGAGAGGATCTGCAAATTTTCTCTCAAACCTTACAATGAATAATCCTCCTTTTAGCAATTGTTTCACAAATCCATGCCTAAGGCGTATGCCTCCTTTTGCCATCATACACATTCTTCTTGGCAATTCCTGTGGTAGCCTATGAATCACAGTGCAAATAGATCAATACTAATGTCCCCCCTCCTCCAATGGTACATCTCCTTATAGACTTCTAAGTCACTCATCCTGATGTCTCTCACAATGGTGCATCTCCCAGTAGACATTTAAGCCACTCAGCCTCTTGTTTTGCTAATTCTAGAGCAATAAATTCATACTCCAAGGGGGACCTTGCTATACAAGTTTGTTTTTCAGACTTCCATGAAATAACTCCTCTACCTAATAAGGACACATCCACTAATAAAATTTACTTCGTCATTCTAAGTTACCCAGTTTGCATACACTACCCTTCTAGTATGGTAGAAAAATATTAAAATGCAAATAGTAACCTATTGTGCCATTAAGATACCTTAATAAACAACGAAGAGCAATCAAATGATCTTTAATCATAGGTGTATTATAGTTCATAAAAACATAACACTTCCTATAATCTTTTCATATTCGTATCGAGAAACACTATCTTCCTTATTTTTCGTAAGATTCATACAAACATCATAAGGTGTTCTTACAAGAGCATCATCAAAACAACCAAATCTCATTTTTCAATGTGTGATTGATATAAAGAAAATTCATTTTCAATTTTCCTTCTCTTAACACCAAGTGTCAGATCATCATCACCTAAATCTTCCATTTTAAATTGTGAGGATATAAAAATAACTTAGTATTATTACTCATGTTTGTATCAAAGATCAATATACCATCAATATACAAACAAATAATCACACAATCAACTCAAATAAATTTGAGTAGACACATGGATCAAAGGATATTAACAAATATTCACATAATCAACTCAAACAACTTGAGTAAATACTTCTTTACATTCATGCGATGTATTATACAAATGCTATCAAGGGTTTATAATGGCTATTTCAAATATTTTATTATTCATATAAAAATATGTATCAAAATATTTGAAGATTCATTTAAACCAAACTTGTTTGTTTCCCTTTAGAAATTGATGATCCCTGTTTAATTCATAATGTATCTTCAAAGGTTGCTAGGAGTGTTCGAATAACCCAACAACCCGAAATACCCAACCCATATATTTTGGGTTGGGTTAGTTTTGTTCTTGGGTTGGGTTGAACTTTTTCTGTTTTGTTGGATTAGGGAGTGTTCGAATAACCCAACAACCCGAACTACCCAACCCATATATTTTGGGTTGGGTTAGTTTTGTTCTTGGGTTGGGTTGAACTTTTTCTGTTTTGTTGGTTTAGGTTGGGTCGTGGGTTGGCTAAAAAAAATTTGGGTTGATCCAACCCAACCCAACCCAAATTTTATATACATATTAAAAATATATATACATCTTCATTTAAAGTTTGGTTACTTTGTATTGATTAATTTTTTTATTTTTTAATATTTTTTCTTTAAAATTGTTATAATATTTGTCTTTGTTTAAATTTTGCAATAAATATCATAGATATTTGGTATTTAATATTTGAATTTTATGAGATTTTAGTTATTAGTCCTGTGTTGTAAATAAATTTACATATTTTTAATTAAAAAGAAAAAATAAGTTATAACCCGACAACCCAACCCAACCCTTAAGATAGTTTATTATGATTGTTTTTTAAGATAGTCTATACATAAATTCTTATACTTGTGTAGACTTCTTCAAATGTCAATTTAACAAAATTGACAATTATAATTTAAATGAAATTTTTTTAAATAAATTCTAATTGAGAGTCTGAATTGATTTGCTTTTTGTAAGTTTAAAAGATTTAATTAATAAAATTACAAGTCTCATACAATATTTATCCAAATAAAATATATATAATAGATGATTTAAATTGATATACTTATGAAAGTTCAAATTTAAATTGATTCAATTATTATTTTGATGTTTAAATTGATACAACTCAATATAAATTGATATTTATCTTTGTTTAATTGGAAATTTTTGTTTTTAAACACAATAATTTACGATATACATCGCTAGGCCATTTTCCCGATCGCAGTTTTATGTTGAGTAATTGCGAAGAGTCCCCCAATATTCCTTTGAATATAATGAACAACATCAACAAGAATTCATCTAATCTTCACTGATTATAAAATGGTTTTCAAACCTTTTTTTTAAAAAAATAAATAAATAAATAAAGATATAATATTTAAAGCTACACCTCCGGCTTCAACTTTCTTTATAGAGATCTAAATATAGATAGAGAGTATTAGCAAGATAATTCAATAGTAAAATGCTTTGTCCACTACCCATAAAAAGGTATAGAAGTGTTAAAACTCGAAATAATGCAATGACTTTTCACATCTAAGAAGAAAAATAGATTACAAAGAAGAGCAACAAGAGTGTAAATGGGAACTTAGTGAAACAACTACATCAACCCAGAACGGCCAAACATCAAAATGTACATTCACCATTGTTCCAAATAAATTTAAACTTGTGCAGGAGGAGCCACGGCTGAACCGTTAATGAGTGGTTCGATTATCTCAAGGAGTTCGTTACGCAAACCTGTGAAGACAACTGAATCTGTTTCAATTGGTCTAAACTTGACCAGAGCTGAGGGGACTAACTCCTCATCATCTAGTGTTTTAGATCTCTCTCCTTCTGCAGGAAAATGAGTGATTGTACGCCGTTTAACACCGACAGGATGTATCAACTCGAATTCCAAACCGGGTTCTTTCAGTGCTGTGCTCACAAACTGCCAACAAAACAGACATTCCATCATTTTCCATTCCAACAGCCGTGGAAGACGAGACACTTCAGGTTATGGCAATTGTGGTTCGAGAACAGCAAATAATCTCACATAATATACACAAGCATCCGAATAGGGAAAAAAAACAATATGTTACAAGTTAAAACTAATGACATTGTAGTTCAAAGTATGAATCAGAAAAGAAAAAATTTCCCCCTAATAACCAAGGCCACTCTACACACCACCAAACAATGATCAAACTTTGCTATGTTTAGCTAAGTATAATTCCTGAATAAACTGCCACCAAAATATCAGTAGTAGGCAGGAAGAGAGAGTTAAAAGACAAATACTTCTCATTTTAACTAAGATTAGTCGGTAATATATCTATAACACTAACAAATAGTCGACACAAAACAGCTGGTGCCACGCAAGCAAGGGAGAAGGGATATCACAATTCACAGTTTCAACACTAAGTTCAAGCGTCTAAGTTAATGATTAGAGCTAACCTCATACAGAGCGCTTGTTGGTTCCCAAGGAGAAAAAACACCTTGAAGTACCACGCCGTCGGGAAATTGAATTCTGATAACTGTTCGTGTGTACTTCCTCCGAGCAGCTTTTGCCTGTTTTTCCTTGTATGATTTAGGAACCAAAAGCTGAGATTCAGCAATCTTTTGTTTCCTCATTATAGCTTCTCTTTTAACCTCTTCAACAGAGAGTTTGTAGAAGAAGTCTGGCAATTCAATGTGTGCTGCAATGTTTTCAGGGACAGCAAAGAATACCCGAATCTGAAAATAATAAATTATCCAAAAAATCAGCCATGGAAGCTGTGAACAACAAATACTAAGTAAAATATATTTCAAAGATGTTCATTCAATTTCTCATGGGAATGTTCTAACGGAACATCTTCATACAAATTTATTTCCAGAACATTTTTTGGGAAGTCAAATTGTGACTTCAGACATACTAAATAGACAACTCAGCCGTGCCATTTCCCGAAAAAATAGGAACCAAACATCTCATGAACAGAAGATGCCCTTTTCAAAGATTCAAATAGTGGGCCATTGATCACAGAGCTACAATTTTAAGCTTCCTATTCTGCCATTTGCATAAGCCAAAGGGACATGTCTCTATCTTTTTATTGACATTGATGAATTTTGAAGTTCCAATAGAATTTTGATTTTTTCTACAAAAAATGTTTATGCTCCTTTCTAAATAAAATGAAATTCAGTTCCTTATAAGTACTTTAAATCAAGCACAAGCAACTATGCACCCCTACTGGACCCTTATCTGAGCCTCCTCCCCAATAAAATCAAAACCACAAAAGCAAGTGCAGATCTACGTGAACCCAAGATAGCAACTAACCACCTAGCTTCAAGTATCAACAGAATAGATTCATTGGTCTCTTTGGAATGAGAGCAAAAATCATACATTTACTAACAACTCCCTCTCTTCCGATAGATTTCTCAAGTTGTCTTTATTATTGCTCTTGCATGGAGTAATTGTAAATGGTTTCTATCCTTTGACAAAATTGAACGACCTTTCCACAAATTGGAAGGCTTTTATGTAACTTCCTTTAGCTCAGGATCCCCCTTTTTATATATTTTCCCATCAATGAAAGGCACTGCGTATTATGTGTGTTTGTGTATATAATTATATAAGATGTAGGAGGCAACTATCAAATTGAACACCTAGATGTATTCCACAGAAACTTCTTTCGGACTCTTCTGGCTGCCTCTAAGATAGTTTCTAGGCTTTCAGTTTCTTATAGAACAACCATCATTGTCTGACGATAGGGCCAAAATTGAATTGGCTAGGAAAAGCTACAAGGGGTGACAGGAGACAAAACAAAACTCAAGGTTCCAAACAAATAGGAAATCGTGGGATAAATAGACTTAAAATATCATCAGCAAGGGTGAGGAGCAATTTGATGAAAGTATCTATAACTTCTGTATTGGTGACTTGATATCTTGAACTAAAATATGGACCTCGTAATGTTACTTATAGTCACCAAACTAAACATTTTGAGCAACTTACTTCAAGCCAAGTCATTACCAGAATTGAACATTATAACCCGAGCAGAATTCTCTTATCTAGCCCTGAAAAACACTTCTCTATTAATGGTCTCTATTAATGGTCCTTTAGCAACATTTACATCAGAACCACAATTTTAGTTACATTTCATTTGTGTTCATTTGAAAACTATATATTCACAACAGAGACGAACAAAGAGCTTCACCTTTTCTTACTGCTCATAAGTCATAATAGCCCTGTTATCAAGTAGTGTGCATCTCTGTGAAGTGTGACCATAAAAGTATATATTTTTTTAGTTCCATTGAATAATAATGGAAGCTTTCCGAGAAATAAAGTTGACACAAAATATAAAATCCTAGTGTAAATATGAAATGATAACCATACCTGTCTGTCTACCTTCTTTGGTTCAATCAGCTCAGATTCAGTGCTGGCTTTCTTTTGCTGTTCATCAAGCTTTGGACGGTCAATCGAATCTATTACCTTACTTAATATGTTAATTTTTTCCTCTGTTGGAACATCCATGGTTGCCCACATTTCACCCCCTTCCTCTTGCAATTTAAAACCCACAAACTCCAACAATTCCACTCCCCCTACAGCCTCACCAATTGCCTCCTTAATTTTGGGATTACTCAGACGTATCTTCCTAAACTTTGAATTCTCTGGTTCTCGAACTATGTTACTCAAAAGCTTCAGAACAATATCCAACGAACCTTGTGATGGCTTCCCTGATAAGAAAGTACCAACACAACCCTCCAATTCACTCCGAGATTCTGCATCACTCGTAGGCAGATATTCTGATCCCTTGGCTTTACCATCGTTGACACAGCTATCGACGTGCACCGAAACCTCTTCTTCAGACCTGTAACTTTGGCCACAAATCGGACATTCAAACACATTTAAAGAATACCCATTTCCCGATCTTTTCCCAGATGTTATAAACGAATCAAATGGGTCAAATCCATCGGCCGGATTACGAGCTGGATTCGATTTATTCGACAGGTCTGACCTGTTTTGATCAGTGGCAATCGAATTCGCAACCGGGGGCTTAGAATCTGCCGAGGAATCTGAAGGTGGATTAACCAGCTTCGGCTTTGAATTGGGATTCTGCAATGGGCGGGTAGGTATAGAACTAGTCGACCCAGAAGAAGGCGATCCTAAAACTCTTCCCTGGCCCTTGAAACTTGAAGAAGAAGAAGAAGACAACGTATTATTAAACCTTTTCATGAAACCCTTGACCTTGTCCTTCACGTCTCCCATGATAAACAACACAATCAGAAACAAAGAACTCTAACAATTACTTACTACGTTTCGAAGAATTAAGCAAGAAGAAGAATACAATTTACAGCAAATAAGCTAAAATTTTCCTCTCGATCATTAAGAACAGACTTATCCACTGATTAGGGAAAGATTTGTCTTTACAGACTCGTTGGAGATCCCAAAAGCTCACAGAAAGAAAGAAGGCTGTTATTGGCGGTTGACGCTGTTCTTCGTCTCCCAACGCGGTTTCTGAAGGCTTACGACTCCCATTTCCATCCAATCCTTTTTCACTTTCTTCTTAATTCTCTTCCAAGAAAATATGACGGTCACTTCCTTTGGGTGTGACACATTCTTGGATGATTAAAGGTTAAATCCCGATCTTAGCCTTAAAATAAACTAGGAATTCAGCCTCCAACATTTTTTTAAACATACCCTCCAACCTCTAGTGTCAATAGCCAAATACATCTTGCTAAATATAATTAAAAGGTATTGTGTAAAAAAAAAAAAAAAAACTTAAAAGTTTTTCTAACAAATTTTTGAATGGTATCTTTTTCACGAGTACCTAATAAGTTTTCAAGCTTTTCATTTATATTTATCCATAAATTTTAAATTAATTGGTGTCTAACAAAAAACATATATGTATATATATATATTTGAATGGGGTTGGGGACATTTTTTTAATGATTGTTTTGATTTGGTTAAATATTTTACATAAAGAAAAATGGTGCATGTTGTGGGTGGATTCTGGAATCAAGGGTAAAATGGACAACGAACAGAAAATGAAGAAGAGTCAAACAAAACCAAAAGAAAAGTAGGCCTGATCCGAGGCTAATCCCATCAATGACGGCCCAAAGCCGGTTCGACCCAACATAGGCTCAGTTGGGAAGGGATGAAACCCTAAAAGGGTAAGGATGTAGGCTGGTCGGCCTCGATTCAAAAGAATTTCCCAAACAGATAGCCCAGTCAGAAGCCCTAATCGAATAAGGAATAGGGAAAAGGCCAAAACCTATAAATAAGATAGAGTAGAGCACAAATGAGGTAAGTTCTCTAACCAAAATAAAATATTCTCTTTTTCTTCCAACCTTTTGACTTAAGCATTGGAGTGTCTATGGCTTACACCACACTGGTGTTCAGTTTTCTATTTATTTGTAGGTGAGCTATCTTCCACCAAATATACAAATTTACCATTTTTTCTCCGTGGAGATCAGGTATATTCGCTTAGTAAAAAATCAACAGTTGGCACCGTCTGTGAGGAAGAATACTAAAAAACACGCTTGCAAGAATGAAAGTTGTAAAAAAGATAGGTATTTTTAACCTTATAATTTTGAGCGATTTGCAATTGGTGATAAAGTAAGGGACAACGAAATACCATGCTAAAGAATGAAGGATGACAACTTATTTAACCAAGGTTAGGGAATTACTTGCTTCGTTCCCAAAATATGAGATAAAAAAAAGTTCCAAAATCACAAAACACAAACACAAATTCACTAGTTTGGTTAGCAGCAACATATGAGACGAAATTTAGCACACTAATACCAATAGAAATCTTGTTTGAGTTCAGTAGAGATAAGAAAGATGTTGTGGATATTAAAGAGCCAGAATTCTTCAAGTTTGAGACTACTGAAACCGAGTCAGAAGTTAACCCTACTAGGGCTGAGGCTGAGGCAATGGATGTTGGAGAGTCGATTGTCTCAAGTCCGAGACTGCAGAAGCCAGATCCCAGGGCGACCTTACTTGGTCAAGGTCAAGTCTATGGATGTTGAGTAGTCAGATTTCTCTAAGTCCGAGGTTGGCGAAGCCAAGTTTGAGGGTGAGGTTGATCCTTCTAGAGATGAGCCTGAAGTTGGGGCTAAAGAAAGAGATGATGAAAAAACTACAAGAAGTTTAACTTGGATGGATCCGATAATCAAATATTTGAAAAACAGAGAGTTTCCTTCAGAAAAAGTAGAGGCCAAGCAATTGTAGAGGCGAGCATCATATTATGATCTAAGGGAAAACAAGCTTTATAAATGAGGTTATTCATTGCCCATACTAAAATGCCTCACATCTAGTGAGGCAGAATACGTGATGAGAGAAATACACGAAGGGATATGTGATAATCATTCTGGAACAAGTTCTCTATGCCACAAAATTGTTAGCCAACCATGTTTCGAGATGCACGAGACTTTGTGAGAACATGTGTGTTGGGATTGGTGTCCTAAATCTCTTGTAATCTTGTAGTTTGTAAACTTTGTATAAACATATTGTCGTTAATAAAATAAGTGTTATTTTATAAGCATATACTCAATCCGATAAACTAAAATCCTATGTTATTTTATGTAATTTAAACAAGTATGTAGAGACATACAAGTGGATCTTGTTTAAATAATATCCTAAACAGTTTGTAGTAGATGGATAAGGCTGGGTATCTTATCCTGGTGACACTATGGATATGGCCCGATTATAGGTGTTACAAGTGTTGTAAAGTGCTACAAATGATCTGATCCTGATCATTCACATGGAGACATATGAGCGGGGGTATCCTATACAAAGAGTTTGTATAAGACCAGACCACGAAATGATTAGTCTATTTATATAGCGTCGTTAATAATAGAAACTTACATTTCACTAGGATGACCATATGTGACATGATCTAAATCTTGAGTGAGTTGTGAACTCCTGCTAATGAAGGCGGTCCTTTGAATTGTATGGGTGAGAATGACCAGATTGCCAACTCAACAAGCCTACCATTTTGGGGATTTTTTTAACTGGGGAGCTGGAAACACAGCTACACGAGACAAAATTCACTCATTCCCCAATGCAGGTATAAGTAGATAAATTGTTCCCTTAAGGACTGATTTCGAGGCTTGAACATAGTGGTCAGACCCTCTTTTGGCCTGAGAGGGACTTGATCATAGTTGAACTATGACTTATTGTTCATTAAAGGGATCAATGGTACTTAATGAGTTAGATGTAACTACAGGGCAAAACGGTAATTTTAGCCCAATTGTACTTATAAGCAATTTGTGAAGGATCATCACACTGTTGATTGACTATATCCAATGGACATAGAAATTTATCTGTAGTGCAAAAAGTGTAGTTGTCGGTCTTTAGTGGAATGACCGACAGTTAACGGATGTTGGGTAATTTAATTAAAGAGTTTAATTAATTATCTGAGTACTATTGGAGCTTCAATTTACAGGTCCATAAGGTCCCCTCTATAGCTTAACAGGGATTTAATTGAGAATTATTTTTGGATTAATTTGAAATGTTCAAATTAATTGAGGGAATTAATTATATATGATATAATTAATTAAATTAATTATATATGAGATATAATTAATATAATGTATTTGATACATTATAATATAAGGTAATATGAGAGGAATTTGAATATGATTCAAATACTAATTATATGAATGAGATTCATGTAATTAAATTTAATATAAATATGATTTATATTAAATACCATAAATAAGTTGAGAGGAATTAAATATTTGAATATGATTCAAATATTAATTATATGAATGAGATTCATATAAGTGAATTTAATATAAATATGATTTATATTAAATGACATGTATTGTTGAGAGAAAATATATTTATAAGTTATATTGTATTTGATACAATGTGTAACTATAAATTATGTATTATACAGGATATAACATATAGTTTATATACATATAATAAGGTTGTTATTATATGTATAATTATTATTAATTTAATTATATTAATATTAATATTAATTTGTAACTCCCTCCCCCTAATTTCTCTCAACTAAATATGTGATGAGAGGGATGGTGCTCAATCATCTTCTTCCTATAAAAAAAAACACTGAGAAACAGAGTTCTCTCTAAGAAAAACTCACAGAGAAGAAAAGTTCTTCTCCTCCCTCTTCTCCTCTCCATCTCCTTCCTTCTTCCAAAGCCCTAAGGCAGAACCTACAACTCCTGGCATTCTCAATCCCTAAGGAGAATACAGGAGGCTCTGGTTGGTGGTGTCCCATTTGGAGAAGAAGATCTGATCGTGACTTGTTCGAGGGATTCTTGAAGAAAGTGTTCTTCAAAGGTAAGGTTTTCTGAAACCCTAAGATTTCCTTTATTATTACATGCTACAATTTATGTAAATGCATATCTTGTTCTTGATTTACTGTAAAACTTACATTCAATGAAAAATGAGATTTGGGATGATCTTTATTCTGCTCACGGTTCTCTTAATTTAGAGTTCCTTCAATGTGATCAATGCCAACACTACACACCAATCCCAAGGTAACCACCTGGACCATTAACCAATATTGTAAGTCCTTGGCCTTTTGCATAATAGGGAATAGACCTTATTGGGCCACTCCCTCAAGGCAAAGGGTAAACAAAGTTTGTCGTGGTATTAGTGGATTACTTTATGAAGTGGGCCAAGGCTGAAACACTTGCAATTATAACAGAAAAGAATGTTAAAAACTTTATTTGGTGAAACCTTGTGTGCCGATATGGGATCCTCAACACAATTATAACGGACAATGGAAAACAATTTGCTAATTTGGAATTTAGAATATTTTACTCAGATCTCAATATCACACATCGATGTTCCTCCCCAGCTCACCCTAAAGCAAATGGACAGATAGAAGCGGTAAATAAAATCATTAAACAAAATTTAAAAACAAAATTTGAAGGATTGAAAGGGTTATGGGTGGAAGAACCACAAGCATATTGTGGGCATATCGAATGACGACAAGAACTTCTACAGAAGAAACCCCTTTTTCTCTTTCTTTTGGGGCTAAAGAAGTAATCCCGGTAAAAATTGGAATACCATCACCAAGAGTGGAGCAGCTTGATCCTCGAGGAAATGAAACTTCAATGAGGTTAAGCTTAGACCTATTGGAGGAGCATTGCGAGACTGAAGTAAATCAGATATGAGGATTTCCATGAGCAATGGAATGATCGTTCCAAATTCCATTCGAAATTGAACATAAACAATTACAGTCACAAAACGGAAACTAACAGGTCATGCACAATATGAAATTATAGCATACTTTAGATAATCAAAAGATAACAAATACATACCTTTGAAGACTCATCTTCAAACTCCCTCAATCACGAACGCTCGATCAGTCTCCAAGACGGCAATACACGAATGCTCGAACATAACGACCGCAAGATAGCACGATCAACAGCAAACACAAACTCAACGATCTTTAAGATCACGAACCCAACGAACAGCCTCCAAAACCTCGAACTCAGTTGAATTGAGTGAGGACACCATCACAAGTGTTACCTTGGTATTCTCGGTATAAGAATTCAGAAGTGTGGCCTCTGTATGAACTTGTTAGAGGCAGAGACTGAAGGAATAACAATCGTGTAGATGATTGAGCAAGTGGGAGATGAGAAGAGTCTATCGTATAGACGAATGCTCAATCATGTAGAAGAAGGTAATCTATCGTATAGAAAAAGCCCTGCGATTGTTTAGCTACGATCAGCTGAGTGAACTATCGTATAGTAACACTCCACGATCATTTAGTCTCTCTTTCAGCTATCATTTAGTGAAACCATTTCATTTGACAGTAATTCCATGAGTTTCTTTCCGAATTAAGTAACTCTTCTAAATTTAGGAAAACAATTTTTCTTTTATCTCACGGTTACCATAAAACCACCAATAACCTCCCACTCATTTGGTTATTAGAGAAAAAGAGATAATTATCCAATAATTAATATTATTATAAATAAATATGATAACCAACTTACCATATTATATTTATAACCTATAGTTTTAATATTTCATCTCATGAAACAAATAAACCATAGCTTTTTTTTTCTATTTTATGGTACTTAATGTAAATCATATTTACATTAATCCTCCACTTGATGTATCTCATACATCACACCAATTATATCATATATAATTGAATTTTCTCTTGTCAATTTGAACATTTCAAATCAACTCCAAGAACTGATTCTCAACTTGAATCCATTGAGCTACCAAGGGGACCTTATGAACCTGTAGTTTGAAGCTCTAATCGTATGTGAATAATTGACTAAACTCTTTAGTCACGAGATCCACCATCCGTTAACTGTTGGGCACTTCACTAAAGACCGACAGCTGCCTCTCTTTACTATAGATATATTTTGTGTCCATATCAACCAATCAACAGTGCGATAACCCTTCACAGATTGCTCGTAAGTACAGTTGGGCCAATTAATTGTTTTGCCCCTGTAGTTACATCTAACTTCTTAAGTACCACTGATCCCTCTAATGAACATAAGTCATAATCCTATTATGACTGAGTCCTCTTCAAAAGAGAAGCTGTGGCCACTATGTTCAAGACCCGGAATCAGCCCTTAAGGGAGCAATTTATTTACTTACCTCTGCTTCGGAGAAGGAGTGAATTCCATCTTGTGTAACTGAGTTCCCATCTCCCAAATCAGACAAATCCCCAAAAATGTAGGCATGCTGAGTTGACAATCTGGCCACTCTCACCCAAGGACCACCCTCAAAGGCAAGAGTTTCCAAAACACTCAGGATTAAGGTCATGTTACCTATGGTCATCTAGGTGAGATGTAAGTCTCAAGTATGAACGACGTTATATAAAGAGCTGAATTCTCGTGGTCCGATCTTATACAAACTCTGTATAAGATCCCCTCACTCGCATGTCTCCATATGAATGGTCAGGATCAACCATCTGTAGTAGTTCACAACAGTTGTCTACAAAGCGTGCCATATCCGCAGTATCACAAGGATCAGGTATCCCTCCTTAATCCTTATACTACAGACCTTTTTAGGTTATCACTTAAGGCATCATCCACTTGTATATCTCATATACATGTTTAAGTTTACATACAATAATCATGGAGCTTTGTTTATTGGATATAAGTAAATGCCAAATAAAATAACTCTTATTTTATTCATAACAATGTGTAAGTTTACAAACTACAAAACTCCGGGTGAATTAGGACAACAATCCCAACAGAGACATCATGTTTACGTATAGTAGAGTACAAGAATAGGATCGCTAGATACTACAACACCATAATGAGAGTGAGAAACTTTAAATACGAAGATCTAGTATTAAGAAAAGTGATGCAGAACACCAGAGACTCAAATGCGGGAGCACTTGGGCCAACATGGGAAGGACCGTATCAAGTAATCAAAGTTGTTAGACCCCATATATAAACATTGGCATATTAGAATTGAAAGGCTCTTTCACACCCATAGGTCGTCGAACACCTGAAGATTTATTATCGTTTAAGATGTCTACAATAGTAAATAAAATGGCTATTGGTCAAATTGTTATAGGTCAGGATTGAACCTCAGAGAATTCCTAATTTGATGTCCTGAGCCTAAAAAAAAAAAAGAAAAAAAATGGCCAGGCCGAGGATGACCATAGAAGAGTGGCAAGTGGAAGCTACATGATTAGCGTAGACGAACCAAGCAAAGCTTAAGAGACGAAGCAGGAAAAGTTGGCATAAGAAACAACCTAGATCAAACAACAACAATTGGAAGAAGGAAAAAACGAAGGAATGGGCATATCAATAAAGTGATAGAGAAAATGAGAGAGGCAATAAAGCAAGAAAAACTCACCAAAAGAAAAAGCCTAAGAAAGTAATAACTCATGGTCATGAAGGGATTAGAATTCTCTGCAGTGGAAGCAATTGGACGCATCAATCTCTAAATTTTTTTTTACAAAATACATAGAATTTAGAGTGACAGAAATCATAGAAAAACATAAACCTAAGCATGCTTTCTACAGTTCAAATAGAGAGAAATGGATTAAGAAATCACATACCCTTGAAGACCAAATCTTCACGTCCTCTCCAATTCAAGTCGTTTTCTCCCGATCTCACGAACTCGGCGTCCACTAACTCAATGAACAGAAAAGGACACCACTAAGGTTTCTTCCCCATTATTCTCAAGGGCGAGAACCGTGCAGAGGTGTGGGTTTGCACTCAATTTTAACGTGAGGGAAGAAGAAGATAGCTGATAGTTTTTTCTTCTCTGTGAAATTCACAGAGAGAAGGAGAACCAGAGAAAGAGAAAGTTCTCTCTCTTCCAATTTGTTACGTGTGAGAGGGAGAGATAAGGGGTGAGGGAGTTAAAACTCCCTCCCTTTTATTTCTAATAAACTCACATTCAAAATTTTGAATTTAATATATATATACATGTATTAACCTCTTAATATATATTTAAACTATATGTTATATCACATATAACATATAAATTATAGTTAATATTATATCATATATAACCTAAATTATAGTTTATTAATCTCTCAAATAACCTAAGGTATTAGAATCAAATTCATATAATTTTAGCCTATAGGTTTTATATGAATCACATTCGAATAGATAATAATTGAATCATATTCAAATTATAACACCTCTCAATAAAATATACAAATTTAATATGAATCATATTCATATCAATTTTAACATATAGTTCCTATATGAATAATATTCATATAATTAATATTTGAATCATATTCAAATATTTATTTCTCTCATAAGGCTATATACATTTGACATGAATCATAATCACATTAAATTTTAACATATAGTTTTTATATAAATCATATTCATATAACTAATGTTTGATTCATAATTAAATATTTATTTCTCTCATAAAAATGTATCAACATACATTATATTATATAATGTATCAATAGACATTATTTAATTGTATCTTATACAATTAGTTTCCTTTAATAAATTTAAACAATTCAAATCACACCAAAATTAATTTGATTCCCATCAGTCCTCACTGAGCTAATGAAAGGACCTTATGGGTCGATATATTGAAGCTCCAATGATACGAGATTAATTGATTAAACTATTGTAATCAAATTAATCAACATTCATTAATTGTCGGTCACTCTACTAAAGACCGATAGTTAAACTCTTCGCACTATAGATATATGTATGTGTCCATTTCATATAACCAATCAACAACGCGATGAACCTTCACAAATTGCTCGTACGTATAGTTGGGTCAAATTACCATTTTACCCCTATAGTTACATCTAACTTTTTAAGTACCACCGATTCCTCTAATGAACAATTAGTCATAGTCCAACTATGACCGAACCCTTCTCCGGCCAAGAGAGGGTGAGATGCCTCATTGTTCAAACCCCAGAATCAACCCTTAAGGGAGAAATTTATCTTCTTACCCTAGCTATAGGGAATGAATGAATTCTTTCTTGTATAGTTGTGTTCCTAGCTCCCCAATCAGATGAATCTCTAAAATGGTAGGCTTATTGAGTCAGCGAATTTGACCACTCTCACCCATACAAATCAAAGGATCGCCCTTATAAGCAGAAGTTCATAACTCACTTAGGATTAAGGTCAAGTCACCTATGGTCATCCTGGTGAAATGTAAGTGTCTTCTAACAACAACGTTATAAAGAGAAACTTAACATTTCGTGGTCCGATCTTTATACAAACTCTTTTGTATAAGATATCTCTACTAACATGTCTCCACAAGAATGATCAGGATCAGATCATTTGTAGTACTTTACAACAATTGTAACAGCTACAAAGCGAGTTATATGAGTAGTGTTACAAAGATAAAGCACCCAACCTTATCCATATACTACAGAACATTTAGGTTATCACTTAAACATTATCCACTTGTATGTCTCCACATACATGTTTAAGTTACATTAGATAACCTTGGATCTTCGATTAATGGATTATTGCACAAGTAACATAAATCAACCATTGATTCAACTAACATAAAACTATGAGGCTTTAGAGCATACACCCCAACAATCTCCCATTTACACTAAAGCCGGAGAAATATGAGTTGGTGAGACATGTATCCTAGAGCGTACACTATACCCTACATGCTAACGTTTCGATGCTACGTGGCGGAATGTCTGCTCTGCTTCTCTCATTCATCCGATTTGCTTCGTTTTTGCTCCATAAAATCACTGATTCGAAGCCAGAACTCCATCATGAACAACAAGAACAATTACAGACTCAATTACATGAAATTAAATGCCCAAAATATTGGGCAATTACAACTTTAAACACTTTAAAGCGATAAATTCTAGGCCAATTTTGAAACCATCCAATACACAAAAATCCATACATTAATAATGCATCATGCACCCACCAAAACTCTGAATTAAAGTTCAAAAAATGAAATTTAGAAATTCGAGATGACTCTTGTAACAATTTAAGGGTTTGGAATTCTTTGTAGCGGAAGCAATTGGACGCATCAATCTCTAAATTTTGTTTTACAGAATACACAGAATTCTGAGTGATGATAACCATGAAAAAACATTAACCAAAGCATGCTTTCTACAGTTCAATTAGAGAGGAAGGGATTAAGAAATCACATACCCTTAAAGACCAAATCTTCACGTTCTTTTCTAATTCAAGTCATCTTCTTCCAATCTCACGAACTTGGCGTCCACTAACTCAAAAAACAGGAATGGACACCACTAAGGGCTTCCCCGTTATTCTCAAGGACGAGAACCATGCAGAGGTGTGGGCTTACACTCAATCTTGGCGTGAGGGAAGGAGAATATAATTGAGAGTTTTTTCTTCTATGTGAAATTCACAAAAAGTAGAAGAACTAGATAGACACAGAGAGAGATAACTTTCTCTCTTTTCCAATTTGTTACATGTGAGTGGGAGAGATTAAGGAGTGAGGGAGTTATAACTCCCTCCTCTTTATTTTTAATAAATTCAAATTCAAAATTTTAAATTTAATATATATATATATATATGTATGTATGTATGTATGTATGTATGTATTAACCACTTGATACATATTTAAACTATATGTTATATCACATATAACATAAACTATTGTTTATTATTCTCTCAAATAACCTAAGGTATTAATATGAATAAAATTCATGTTAGTTTTAACCTATAGTTTTTATACGAATCACATTTATATAAATAATAATTGAATCATATTCAAATTATAACACCTCTTAATAAAATATATAAATTTAATATGAATCATATTCATATTAATTTTAACATGTAGTTCCTATATGAATCATATTTATATTATTAATATCTGAATCATATTCAAACATTTATTTCTCTTATAAAACTATATAAATTTAATATGAATCATATTCACATTAAATTTTAACATATAATTTTTATATGAATCATATTCATATAAATAATATTTGAATCATATTCAAATATTTATTTATCTCATAAAAATATATCAACGTACATTATATTATATAATGTATCAATATACATTATTTAACTTTATCTTATACAATTAATTTCCTTTAATTAATTTGAACAATTCAAATCGCACCAAAATTAATTTGATTCCCATCAGTCCTTATTGAGCCAACGAGAGGACCTTATAGACCTATAGATTGAAGCTCCAATGATACGAGATTAATTGATTAAACTCTTTTAATTAAATTAATCAACATTCATTAACTGTCGGTCACTCCATTAAAGACCGATAGTTGAACTCTTCACACTACAGATATATTTATGTGTTAATTGGATATAACCAATCAATAGTGTGTTGACCCTTCACACATCCCATTGAATTTACAAGCGAAACATAAGGCTAGGTTATATACATTCTAATTATGAGAAGTACAACAGGACTAAATTACCGGTTTACCCCTATAATTACATCTAACTCCTTAAATACTACTGATCCCTCTATTGAACAGTTAGTCATAATTCAACTATGACTGAACCTCTCTCGGACTAGGAGAGGGTGAGACGCCTCATTGTTCAAACCTCGGGATCAGCCCCTAAGGAAGCAATTTATCTTCTTACCCTAACTATAAGGAATGAGTGAATTTCTTCTTGTGTAGTTGTATTCCCAACTCCTCAATCAGATGAATCCCCAAAATGGTAGGCTTATTGAGTTGGTGAATTTAACCATTCTCATCCATACAAATCAAAGGATCGCCCTCATAGCCAGGAGTTCACAACTCACTCAGGAATAAGGTCAAGTCACCTATGGTCATCCTGATGAAATGTAAGTCTTTTCTAGCAATGGTGTTATAAAAAGAGACTTATCATTTCGTGGTCCGGTCTTTATACAAACTCTGTTGTATAAGATACCCTTGCTCACATGTCTCCACAAGAATGATCAGGATCAGATCATTTGTAGTACTTTACAACAATTGTAACAACTTTAAAGCGGGTTGTATCAGTAGTGTTACCAAGATAAGACACCTAACTTTATCCATATACTATAGACCATTTAGGTTATCAATTAAATATGATCCACTTGTATCTCTCCACATACATGTTTAAGTTACATCATAAAACTTTGGATCTTAGGTTAATGGATTATTGCACAAGTAATATAAAATCAATCAACCATTGATTCAACTAACATAAAACAACGAGGTTTTAGGTCATACACCCCAACAATCTCCCACTTGCACTAAAGCCGGGGAAATATGAGTCGGTGAGATATGTATCCTAGGACATACATTAAGTTGAATAGAGAACCTAAAATGTACTAAGTTGAACAATGCCATATTTCTCCTACAGCAAAATGTCACAATAAGTTTGCCTAAGTGATTTAAACATTTATTTAATTTCTTTTGAACATTTCAAAGAAAATAAGACCTGAGTTGAATCGAAACAGGATATATTTATTCATAAATACTCATCAATCATATTAATGGATTATCTATTAAATCAGACTTATGCTTTCTAACATAGAACCACTTGGGTCAAAGAAAAAAGTCTAACATTGGCTAGATAACCTTATCTAATAAGGTTTAATGACACACCTGAGAAGCAATGCTTTTGACAGGTAATAATAATTTAACTCTAACTCTTAGAAAGTTAACAGTGACTGCCATTTCTAAAAACCAAAGTCATGTATCCTCAGGAGAATAAAACTTGTCTTTATTTTTGGATTCATTAATCCTTACACTCCCACGGTTGAGTAGTAAATGTAAACCTTTAATACACAAAAATGTGTATATTTAATGTTGAACATATTTTCAAAACAAATTTTGAAAACATGTCTAATTACCAAAACTATTCATACGTTATGAAATATTCTAGTAATTTTTCTTGGAGAAATTGAATGTCTCTCATGGTGTTAAAAACACCATGCTCAGCATAAGTAAACATCAATGCATTTTAATGCACAAAAATGCATTTAATTAAAGCTAAAAACGTTTTAAAAAACGAATTTTGAAAAAATATATCTTATCACTAACTATTCATACACTATGAAATATTAGTAATAAAGCTTGGCGAAGTGGAATTTCTCTTATAGTGATAAAAGCCCCATATTCAGCAAAACTAAATAACATTTAATGCCTCTCACTACTTTAACTGAGATGAATATCCGGTTGCCAATTAGTAGAACTCTTCAACTTATATAAATATTCACCAAGATTTATAATTGAATTGTAATGAAGAAAAATTCTGATAGTAAATCATTATTCAGCTATCAAGGTGTGAATTTTTATTCTCCACAATGAACTTAGTAAATTAGATTTACTTGTTCTCATTTTTTTTTTAGACATTTCCAAAATCCCTCAAAAACTAACATCTCAAACTAATTAGGAAACTTTTTCCTCATTAGTTCTAGTCATTATAATTTTCTTGGAACCTCGATGATACTTAACTTTATAGATCATTTAACTTTCCATGACTCCAACATACAATATGTTGCCATGTTTTTATCTAGACACATAATATGTTATGTAGATAATTACAATAAATTATCGCTGCAAAGTTTATTCATGAACACTTCATGAAATGTCAATAATTCTTTTGAGAACATTTTCCAAATTAAAAAACAAAATTACATTGCTCTTATGCGTTGATGAAAATTTCAATGTAATATATTCATCAAAATCTTTGATTTATATCGATAATTAAAACTTTTAGAGAAATAGACATAACTTTGAATTACATAAAATATGTTACTCAATTATATACAATCTATTATCCATTTTAATTCAACAAAGAAATTTAAAGATGTATCCATGAATTTGAATATGAATCTCATTCATATAAATGCAAAATTTCTATTGCTATGATACTTCAGTGAGTTAGAATAAAAGCCACCATAGGGCAGTCAGTCATTCCTTTACTGGATTGAGACATTCTCAACCAAATGTTATACCAGAATAACTCTTTATTCCTATAACATCTAGTTACCATATTTTGGTCAAGAAACTATTAACATACTTAACAATTTCTTGTAAGTGTAACCCTTCATTTTAGATTCTAGAGTTCCGCCCCAATGAGTCAACTGTAGGGAAAAACCCATTGGGGCAAAAACTAAAGCAATCCTATTCATTTTTGGAGTTTAGGTAAAATTTTATGCAAACACCATCTGTAGGGGGGCACAAGCAAAGGTGTCTCGAGGCCGAGCATGAAAGTTTACTGCAAACCAATGAAGGAGACCATGGGATGTGTTGACACACTTCCCTTTCTCACTTATTATAAACACTCTCTCCATTCACCTTGGCATTGACCTACACAGACACTATCTGTAGGGGGACACAAGTAAAGGTATCTCAAGGTCGAGCATAGATCACACAATGTGAACTATTTAGGGAGAAACGTGAAAATAAAATTGAAGTATTATATACATCATTTTCCTCCCATTGAGTATTTTATAAATAAGGGTTCATAACTTAGGTGAATTAGGCTAATAAATTTATCTAAGTGAATTGTCAACTTGGCCTAATATAACAATTATATTGGATAGTTCAACAATGTTTGTTCTTGTTTATTAAACACTTTAACAAACCTAAGTCATTCATTGCATGCTTGTAACATTATTGTCTAATTCACTTTCCAGATTGGTTCCCAGGTAGGGGTATTCCGTTTCCGTCAGCTTAAATACTCCAACCTTAGACAGAACCTTCTTTTGATAAAGGTCCCTTATAGGCAATTATGTTATAAATATAATCTTTTATTTACTCCAACTTAATCCTATTAAAAGGGAATTAAAAAATTAATCCTATTTCTAATCATATTAGAAATAAATATTAACATAAGTCTAGGTGAAATTAATTTGGAAATATTTAAAATTTATTTTAACCTATGTTTGCATGCAACTCTTGATTATAGATTTTAATTCTAATTTCATTTAACTTATAACTATTATAAAGTTTAATGAAACAATTAAAACCTAAGTCATGCATCTAATAGCATACACAAAAATATAACAATTATATTTCTAAGGTAATGTCATACTTCATGCATTTTCATTTTATTATGTAATATAATATTTATATTATTAAATGATGAAAATAAATAACACGCTCATCACATAATATAACACTTATATTATACATCATACAAATATAACATTTATAATAAAGTATGGACATGTTACTATGCATGCAATCATATAATACAACTCTTATATTAAATGTGATGCATGAACATGCTTAACTTAATCATGCAACTATATAATATAACTTTTATATTAAAATGATATATGATTTTATGTTTATCCTATGGTGGGATTTATACTATATGACATACATATAAATAATTAAAACCATACATCATATGTATAATAAATAAAACAGCAATATTAAACTGAAATTGGCATCTTAAATATTAATTAAATTTATATAATACTTATATTAATTTAATTAATGAAAATATAATAAATAATTAATTATTACAAGTTATAATTAAAAAAAAAAAAATACAAAGAAACCACTAAAAGACTCAAATCCACAATCTGGAAGAATCCTTAGCACACATTGACCATCCATTGCATTACAATGCTTTAATGCTAGCATTTCGCTTTTATGTTACTGTAGCGTTTCGTTTGGGAACTTGCAACGCTACGATAAGATATACGCTCGGGCTCATTTTTCCATTCACGAACAAAAATGCGAGCGGAACCACTCACGAACTCTGGCGGATTTGTGAGCGTTGCAATGCTTCCAGCATGTAGGGTATAGTGTATGCCCTAGGATACATGTCTCATCGGCTCATATGTCCCAGTGCAAGTGGGAGATTGTTGGGATGTATGTCCTAAAGCCTTGTAGTTTTATGTTAGTTGAATCAATGGTTGATTGATTTTATATTACTTATGCAATAATCCATTAACCTAAGATCCAAGGTTATCTGATGTAACTTAAACATGCATGTGGAGACGTACGAGTGGATCATGTTTAAGTGATAACCTAAATAGTCTGTAGTATATGGATAAGGTTAGGTGTCTTATTCTGGTAATATTATTGATACAACCCGTTTTGTAGTTGTTACAATTGTTGTAAAGTACTACAAACGATCTGATCCTGATCATTCTTGTGGAGACATGTGAGCAGGGGTATCTTATACAAAAGAGTTTGTATAACGATCGAATCATGAAATGTTAAGTCTCTCTTTATAATGCTGTTGCTAAAAGAGACTTACGTTTCACCATGATGACCATAGGTGACTTGACCTTAATGTTGAGTGAGTTGTGAACTCCTGCCTATAAGAGCGATCCTTTGATTTGTATGGGTGAAAGTGGCCAAATTTTGTCAACTCAATAAGCCTACCATTTTGAGGATTCGTCTAATTGGAGAGTTGGGAACATAGCTACACAAGAAGGAATTCACTCATTCCTTATAGTTAGGGTAAGAAGATAAATTGCTCCCTTAAGGGCTGATTTCGGGACTTGGACAATGAGGCGCCTCACCTTGTCCAGGCTTAAGTGGAGTTCGTAGTTGGACTATGACTAATTTTTCCTTAGAAGAATCGATGATACTTAAGGAGTTAAATGTAACTATAGGGGTAAAACGATAATTTGACCCAGTTGTACTTACGAGAAATTTGTAAAGGATCAATGCACTGTCGATTGGTTATATCCAATGGACACATAAATATATCTATAGTGTGAAGAGTTCACTGTCAGTCTTTAGTGGAGTGATCGACAGTTAATGAATGTTGATTAATTTAATTAAAGAGTTTAATCAATTAATCTCGTATCATTGGAGCTTCCATTTATAGGTCCATAAGGTCCTCTCGTTAACTCAATGAGAACTGGTGAGAATCAAATTAATTTTGGTGTGGTTTGAATTGTTCAAATTAATTAAAAGAAATTAATTGTATAAGATACAGTTAAATAATGTATATTGATACATTATATAATATAATGTACGTTGATACATTTTTATGAGAGAAATAAATATTTGAATATGACTCAAATATTAATTATACGAATATGATTCATATAAAAATTATATGTTAAAATTTAATGTTAATGTGATTCATACTAAATTTATATAGTTTTATGAGAGAAATAAATGTTTGAATATGATTCAAATATTAATTATATAAATATGATTCTTATAAGAACTATATGTTAAAATTAATATGAATATGATTCATATTAAATTTATATATTATATTAGAGGTGTTATAATTTGAATATGATTCAATATTTATATGAATGTGATTCATATAAAAACTAAAGGTTAAAATTAATATGAATTTGATTCATATTAATACCTTAGGTTATTTGAGAGAATAATAAACTAGTTTATGTTATATGTGGTATATATTAACTATTGATTATTATTTATATGTGAGATAACATTGAAGGAAATCAAACACGAGGATTTCCATGAGCAGCAGAAGGGATCGTTCCAAATTCCATTCGAATTGAACACAAACAATTACAGTCTAAAAATAGAAACTAACAGGTCATGCATATACAGAAATTACAGCATGTTATATGATGATACAAGGGATAGAAGATGCATACCTTTGAAGAACCATTCTTAAAAGATCCTTCGATCAGTTTCCAAGCGTCCAAGAACAACACTCGAACAACACGACCAACGAACACAACAAACAGCAACGGCTCCTCGAACCCAATCGAGTCCAACTCGATTCATGAACTGAGTCAAGACACCACCACAATGATTACCTTGGTATTCTCGATGTGAGAATCCAGGAGTTGTGGGCTCTATATGATTTGGTTTGAGGAAGATACTGGAGATCTACATTGAGTAGACGATCGAGCAAGTGGGAGATAAGAAGTTGGTCTATCGTATAGACGATGTGCTTGATCGTTTAGTAAATGGAAATCTATCGCATAGACTATGCTACTCGATCATGTAGCAACGATCAGCTGATTAACTATCGTATAGTCAAAGTAAGCGATCGTTTAGCTAATTGTGTAGTCTCTCAACACTATCGCTTAGTGAAATTCTTTCACTTGATAGCTTGTCTCCGTGAGTAACTTTCCTAATGAAGTAACTTCTAAAATTAGGAAAACAATTTTTCTTTTAACTCACGGTTACCATAAAACTTTCAATAACCTCCCACTCAATCGGTTATTAGATAAAAAGAAATTAATTATCATATAATTAATATATTATAAATAAATATGATAACCAACTTATCATCTTATATTTATAAAACCTATAAGTTTTAATATTTTCATCTCATGAAACATATAAACCATAGTTCTTTTTCTATTTCATTGTACTTGATATAAATCATATTTATATTAATTCCTCCAAATAATGTATCTCATACATCACACCAATTATATCACATATAATTGAATTTCCTCTTGTTAATTTGAACACTTCAAACTAACCCCAAAATCTGATTCTCAACTTGAATCCACTGAGCTACCAAGGGCACTTATGGACCTATAGTTTGAAGCTCCAACGGTACGTAAATAACTAACTAAACTCTTTAATCACGGGATCCACTATCCGTTAACTGCTGGACACTCTATTAAAGACCGGCAGTTACACTCTTCTCACTACAAGTATATTTCTGTGTCCATATTAACCAATCAACAGTGCGATAACCCTTCACAAATTGTTCATAAGTATAGTTGGGCCAATTTACCATTTTGCCTCTATAGTTACATCTAACTCCTTAAGTACCATTGATTTCTCTAATGAACAATAAGTCATAGTTCTACTATGATTAGGTCATCTCTTCCAAAGAGAGGATGTGGCCACTATGTTCAAGACCCGGAATCAGCCCTTAAGGGACTTATCTATCTGTTTACCTCTGCTTCAAGGAATGAGTGAATTCTATCTTGTGTAACTTGACGGAACTTTTATTCAAGAGAACCTACGAGCAGAAGCAGATCTTTCCAATTCATTATGACAGAATTTTCACATATACATTCAAACATACAAATATGCATTCACAACACTAAATTACTGGCATGCTTAGAGAATCAATAAATAAGAGACCGAGAGATCATACTAGTTGAAGACTTTTCTTCACAGCAAATCTCGCTTTTGCTGGAACGGCAAGCTATCGTTCAGCAACTCCCAATCGTCTACCTCGAACAGCCTCCACACGAACAGAAGAAAATGGGGACGACACTACCACTCGGAGTCCTCAGTATTCTTGGAGTGAGAATCCAAAGGGTGGGCTTTGTTCGGATTTAGTAGAGGGGAGGAGGAAGGGAGATCGTATACAACGATCAAGCAAGTGGGAGAAAGGCTCGTCTATTGTATAGACAAAATGCCTGATCGTTTAGGTGAAGTATACGATCGTGTAGGAAAAGGTAAGCGATCATCTATACGATCGTGTAGGAAAAGTTAAGCGATTTTCTATACGATCGTTTAGAAAAACTTGGGCGCTAAACGATCGTTTAGTAAAAAGTAAGCGATCGTTCAACACTATTGTATAGGCTCTGATTTTACTAAGTGATGACACACTTCAACACTATGTTCCTTAAAAGCTTAACACACCGTGAACTATTTAAGTGTCTCAAAACGATTCTTCATCTTACTCATCCGTTATGAAAACAGAAGAGACGCCGGCCAATTATCTCATAACTGTCCAATTAATAGATAATAAATATAACCACATTATATTCATAACCTATGATTTAATATCATATATTAATCATAGTATTTTTCTTCTACTAGATATAAATCATATTTACATTTAATTTCCTCCAAATTAATGTATCTCATACATAAAGTTAATTATATCATATATAATTAACTAGTTCAATTATATCATTATAATCGAACTCCCTCTTGTCAATTTGAACATTTCAAACTGATTCTCAACTTGTATCCAAGTTACCAAGAGGACGTTATGGACCTATGGCTCGAAGCTCCAATGGTGCGTGAATAACTGACTAAACTCTTTAGCCACAATATCCACCATCCATTAACTGTCAGACATTTCACTAAAAACCGACAGCTAAACTCTTCTTACCATAGATATATTTCTATGTCCATTGGATATAACCAATTATCAGTACGATGGCCCTTCACAGATGCTTGTAAGTACTATTGGGCCAATTTATCGTTTTGCTCTTGTAGTTACATCTTACTTCTTAAGTACCATGGATCCCTCTAATAAACATTACAACATAGTTCTACTATGTGTGAATACCTCTTGGGCCATGAGAAGGTGTGTGGCATCACATCGCTCAAGTCTCGGGATCAGCTCTTAAGGGAGCAATCTATCTACTTACCCCTGCTTCAGGGAAGGAGTGAACTCCATCTTGTGAAGCTGAGTTCCCAGCTCCCAATCAAACGAATCCTCAAAGTGGTAGGTTTGAGTTGACGCTTTGTTCACTCGCATACATGCAAATCAAAGCACCGCCCTCAATGGCAGGAGTTCCCAACTCACTCAGGATTGAGGTTATGTTACCTATGGTCATCCTAGTGAAGTAAAGTCTCTGTCATGAATGAAGTTATATGACAAGACGTTAACACTTCGTGGTCAGGTATTATATAAACTCTTTGTATAGAACACCCCTTCTCGCATGTCCCCTACGAATAATCAGGATCAGACCATCTGTGACAAGTCACAACTATGCCACAAAGCGGGCCACATCTGTAGTGTTACCAGATAAGATTTTCCTCCTATATCCATATACTACAAACCATTTTAGTTATCACTTAAGACATGATCCACTTGTATGTCACTACATATATGTTTAAGTTACATAAAGACAACTAGGGATTTTAAGTTTATTGGTTTATGGTAAAGCAAATAAAACATCCAAATGTGAAAAGTCAAGAAGTGAAGTAAATATCATATATTATACATCACAAGCGTTCGTATAATATGTGTTTACAAACTACAGAACACGAGACTTTAGGGCATCAACCCCAATGAGTTCCCAGCTCCCCAATCAGAAAAATCTCCAAAAAGGTAGGCTTGTTGAGTTGGCAATCTGGCCACTCAGGATCAAGGTCATGTCACATATGGTCGTTTTAGTGAGATGTAAGTCTCAATTATCAACGGTGTTACATAAAGAGACAAATCATCTTGTGGTTTGACTTATACAATCTCTTTGTATAGTACACGTCACTCGTATGTCTCCACATGAATTGTCAGGATCAGACTATCTGTAGTAGTTCACAATACTTGTAAACCTCTACAAGGCGGGTTGTACTCGTATTGTCACCAAAATAAGGTATCCCTCATTTATCCTTATACTACAAACCTTTTAGGTTATTACTTAACGCATGATCCACTTTTATATCTCATATACATGCTTACGTTTACATAAAATAATCACGGATCTTTGTTTATTGGATATGAGTATATGCAAATAAAAGAACTCTTATTTTATTAATAACAATGTGTACAAAACTCTTTACAAACTATGAGACTCCGGGAGAATTAAGACACCAATCCCAACAAACATATAGTTTAAATATATATTAAGTGGTTAATATATATATAGACAAACCTAAGGCACATTTCATACAGCGCTGTGGCACTATCGGTATTTTTTTTTTAATTCCAGTTGTAGCCACCTGCGAACTTGATTGGGTATATTTTTTCCCTTCAATTAGGGTTCTTGTGTTTTTGTTAGGTATTTCGATTCTATGAGATCTCATTAAATGAAAAAAGAAAAAGAAAAAAAGTCGTAGCATCTATTGAAGAATCAATTGAAAATAACGGGAAAAATTGTGTATTGTGTATTTTGTTGGGATTGATGTTCTAATTCTCCCGGAGTCTCGTTGTTTGTTTTATGAATAAAATAACTGTTATTTCATTCTGGCAATTTACTCATATCCAATAAACAAAGTTCCATGGTTATCTTATGTAAACCTTAAGCATGTATATGTGATATAACAAGTGGATCATGCCTTAAGTGATAACCTAAAAAGGTCTGTAGTCTAAGGATTAATGAGGGATATCTGATCCTAGTGACACTGCGGATATGGCTCGCTTTGTAGAGGTTTGCAAGTATTGTAAACTACTATGCCGTTGATACTAAGAGACTTACATCTCACCAAAACGACCATAGGTGACACGACCACAATCCTGAGTGTTTTTGGGAACTCCTGCCTTTGAGGGCGGTCCTTTGATTACTATGGGGTGAGAGTGGTCAGATTACCAACTCAACAAGCCTACCTTTTTGGGGACTTTTCTGATCTGGGAGCTGGGTACTCACTTACACAATATGGAATTCACTCCTTCCCCAAAATAGGGGTAAGTAGAGAGATTGCTCCCTTAAGGGCTGATTCTGAGGCTTGAACATAGTGGCAACAGCGTCTCTTTGGAAGAGAGGACTCAATCATAGTAGGACTATGACTTATGTTCATTAGAGGGATCAGTGGTACTTAAGGAGTTAGATGTAACTACAGGGACATAACGGTTATTGGCTCAGCTGTACTTACGAGCGATCTGTGAAGGATTGTCACGCTGTTGATTGGTTAAGATGGACACATAATATATTTGTGGTAAGAAAAGTTCAGCTGTCGGTCTTTAATGGAGTATCTAGTAGTTAACGGATGGTAGATCCCGTGACTAAAGAGTTTAGTTAGTTATTCATGTATCGTTGGAGCTTCGAGCTATAGGTCCATAAGGTCCCCTTGGTAGCTCAATGGATTCAAGTTGAGGATCAGTTCTTGGTATTGATTTGAAATGTTCAAATTGACAAGAGGTAATTCGATTATATATGATATGATCGGTATGGTGTATAAGATACATCAAGTGGAGGATTAATGTAAATGAGAGAGAGCCCACTATTGGGAGAGGGAGAGGGGGAGGAGAAAAGATTTTGGAGAGTAGAGAGGATTTTCTTTGTGGCTTAGGAAAAATTTTGCACAATAACACTTGTGTGTTGTGTATTGTCAATATTTATGCCTCCCAAAGAGGCCATAGGGAGGTCTAGAGATGGGTCAAGCCCTTTCCTAATCCTTTTCCTATTTCCCTTTTCTACAATTAATTAATTAATTAACACTTATTTAATTAATTAGCCCAATTAATTAAATGACACTTATTTAATTAATTAACACAATTAAATAACATTTATTTAATTTAATTTTCACATTAATTAAATGACTATTTATACATTAAATTTAATTCATATATATTTAATTATCATAAACATCGTATGAATATGTGCAATACCTCTCTATTAATTAAATCTTTGTAAATCCAATTCACTTGAGTTAATTAATTGAATCTTATTCAAATATTACTTTCCAATTTAATTTGAATTATGGATCATATCCATAATCAATTATATATTAATCACATTATTATATGGTTTCTTCAAATTAATTTGAGCAATTCAGGGGACCTGGTGGATCTGTAGATCAGAAGCTTCAACGATATGAGATTAAGGCTAAACTGATTAACCAAGTTAATCAATATTCGTTAACTGTGAGTACACTCTACTAAAGACTCACAACTACACTCATAATCAATATTCGTTAACTGTGTGTACATTTCACTAAAGACCCACAACTACACTCTTATCACTATAGATATATTTTTGTGTCCATGAATATAGACTAATAACAACAAGTTACTCCTTCACGAGTGTTTGTAACTCCAACTCAATCAAATTATTGTTTTACCCTTGGGTTACTGACTCCTTAAGTACTAGTGTTCCTCTAATGAACAACCTATTTATGGTCTAACCAATAAACAAAAACCCCTCTCGGGGCAAATGAAAGAGTAGGGCTTGTTCAAGTTCTGAAGACACCACTTAAGGGAACACTCATCTACTTACCCTTAAGGCGGGAATGAGCGAATTCCATCTTATATTATTATGTTCCTAGCTCCCCGCTCGGTCTTATCCCTAAAATGGTAGGCATATTGGGTCGACGAATTGATCGCCCCTCACCATACAAATCAAGGGACAATCCCTCATGAACAAGAGTTCATAATATACTTAGGATTAAGACTAAGTTGTATAGGTCATCCTATTGAAATAGGAACCTAACTAGTTAACAGTGTTACATCTAGTGGTTACTATTTCGCGGTTTGGTCATGCAAACTCATTGCATAGAATACCACCACTCGCATGTCAACTACACAAACGTGTTGGATCATTATATTTGTATCAAATACAAAGTAGATCGTATCCATAATGTTACCAGGATAAGGTACCCAACCTTATCCCTTTATTATAGACCTTTCAGGCTGTATCTTGAACATTAATCCATGTATGTCTGCACATACAATTCAAGACTCATAAGACAACCTTGGATGTTAATTTATTGGGTTTAGGGTTATGAAGAAAAAAAATAGACAAACAATACAAAAAATAACATTTATTAAATTAACATCTATAACTCTTTATTGATGACAGTCAATTAATAACATTTACTATCTACGAGCTTTAGGGCATAAAACCCAACAGATTTCGCAGAACTACATGGTTCTATAAGAAAATATGTTACAAAAATAATCCAAGTAGAACAAAGTTTGCTGTGCCAAGGAACGAACATGCAAACCAAAACACCATCAGTCACCTAAAGAAGAAGAAGAAGAATATGCAAATTTTCCAAGAGCACAAGAAGAAGAATTAAATAGAGAGATTTATGGCGATGAAGAAAGAAGATCCCTTAAGAGTAAAGAGATAAACAATTCTCAATAGAAATTAGAGAAAGAGACTGAGGAGGCAGAGACACTAATAGACGAGAATATGACAGAAGAGACACTGGTAAATGAGAATGCAAAAAAAGAATTTGACAGTGGTAAGCAAAGTAATGAAATTGAAGGAGAGATTGAGGGAGTGGGTTTGCTTTTAAGAGTATGTGAGGATGAAATTATCTCCTCAAAATCACTCATATTTGAGTTTATACACAAGAGAGCTTGTTATCCCTAAGCTGGAGTTAATCTCAGAGAATTATCTAGTTCTACTTATTTTGACTTTTTGCAGGACTTTAAAGCACTGATGAAGGAGCAATGTTACCCATATATGGGGTTCAAAATAAAGATGTTACTTAGAAAAGATTTATCTAAACTTGTTTATGTACTCTTCAATGGTTGAAAGTTTAAGTGTAATCAAATGAGAGATATATCATTAACACCTCATGACTACAAAGTTGCTCTATAAGGTAATAACTTAGATTCAAGGATGAATCCTTTTAAAGGAAGAGAGGGTGATATGAATCATCCAAACATCAAATTATTAATTAGTTTTTATTTAATAACTTTGACGTAATTTTAATATGTTTTCTTTTTTATGACATTTAAGTACGGGTAATTTTATTATTTTACTATGAGGCATTAAGGTTTCTTTTATTGGGAGATTATTTAAAGTCTGGTCATTAGATCGTTTAAAGGAGTTCTTGCATTTTGAATTTTTGGAATGACAATTTTCCTCTATGTTGATGACGGAGATTCATCACCAAACTTTTTTGCAATTCTTCATCTAGGGTTGCATGCTTGAACATTCAGGTAAGAGTGATCAACTTACTTGTGGAGTGTTCAAACTTTAAGATGGGAAGTAGTTCTTCTTGCCTCATGGTCTTCGATCAAAAGGTAATCCAAATCTAATCATTCCCTTTGGATTGTTGTCAAATTGATTGGGGGTTTTAGAATATGATATTAGAGGTTCAACAATTAGGTTCCTAATTTTTCAAATCCTAGGGTTTCATATCAATTGGGTTAGTTTTAATTCCAAGTTAGGTTGGGTTAAGTTTTTTTGTTTTTTCGTGTTGTGTCGAGTCTGGGTTACACTTTAAAATTTTGGTTTGACTCAATCCAACTTGTTCTAATATTATTAAAATATATATACTTGATAGCATTAAAAATGTGCTATCTTGCTTCACTTAATTCGGGGTTGTTCTTGCATTCCATGAATTTATTTCCTGATTTTATAGGTATTGAGCATAATTTAGGTAGAACCGACCCTTAGCATCAAATTCAGGTAAAAACACGCCTATTTGGGGACTTAGAGCATCAACCAGGGCGAGAAATTCAATTTGGGGCAAAAGTGAGCTAACGTTGTGGCGCCTCAAACTCGAAAGCACTTTTTTTGGAACATGAAGAAGCACCGTGGTGCTACGATTTTTTACGGACAGACCCAAGGCACATTTCATATAGCACCGTGACACTGCTTCTAAGCATCATGACACCATCACGTATTTTTTAAATTCCAGCCCTAGCCGCCTACGAACTTGATTACGATTTTGACATAATTCTCTATCTAGCTTTTTCTTTTCTCCTTTGTATTTCTTCTTTTGTACTCAATTTGGACCTTGATCAATTATTATTGGATGTTTTCAAGCATGTACCAAGGCTAAGGTACTATTATCTAGCTCGAAATTTAGGGTTATCTCTTGATTTGCAAACTCATGAGATTATGAACATTTTCATCTTGTAATTTTATGGTTTATTGAATTCTCTCATTGTTCTTATTCATTTGATTGAATGTGTTTGGGAATATCTAACAAATTAATCAAACATGTTTAGTTCATTGTTATAGATCTACACCTAATACATAGTCGTTAGGTTCTTGGATCGCCAAGTAGCGAAAGTTAAGTTAAAGTTGTGATAGCATAAAAAATGTGCTATTTTCTTCTTCTTAATTTTAGGTCGTTACTTCGTTTAATGTGTTTATTTGATGATTTTGTAGGTATCGAGAATCTTGGAGGTAGAATCCATCATTATGAGTTATTAGTGGTTAATTTGGAGCAATTAGGAGCTAATTTGAGCAATCGAACTTCAAAAGGATGTGAACAGATAAAAATGCCCCTGGATGGAGCGTTGCGCAATGCTACAAGGCAGTAGCTGATCGTTGCTGGAGTACATAGCAGCGTTACGGCGCTGCGGCGACTGCTATATATATTTGTCTTCAATTTAGGGCAGAAGGATCGACTCTAATCAGCTCCAAAACCGATTTTCTCCTCTTCTCACCTCTCCACTTGTATTTTGCTCCATTTTTCTCCCTATCTCATGTAACTAATGGAACGATGTTAGGATTTGTCTTCTCCATCTCTATGAGAAGGTAAGTTCTAGCTTTTTTCTAGTTTAGGGGAATTTGGAACAACATAATTTTTGGGAGTTTTTGTTTGAATGTAATCTTTTGTTCTTATCTATGGGTTTCAATCTGAATTTTGTGTTTTATGAATTGTATGATTTTATTATTGATTGACAAATAACGATTCTGTTGTGTGATTCTAATGCTTGGAGATTGACTTGTAATATGTGACTAGAAATTATAGGTTAATCCCATTGGAAGCAATAGATTATTTAGGCTTGTGATTCATTAGACCTGATCTATGTTGCCTAAAAAGAATAGTATTGCTCCTATTAACCTAGAGAGAAACCACATTGAATATTTGATTAGATGTTGGAATTCGAACACTCATCCTAGCATTATCCGTAGAACTTAATGTGATTTGTTAATTTTTTTGGAGTAGATTCATTTTCTATGCATGTTGATTAATTAGGTAATTAGGACCATTGATTGGGATTCCAATCAATTGGGCTAGGCATAATAAAGAAACTTAAATTGCATTTAAACAACTTGATGAACAAGAATTACATCGGTCAATTCTGATTCCCTTAAGTTAGATCGTTTCCTTTAATTGCATTTCTATCTTCATTTCATGCACTTTCAATTATCAATCCATACCACCCCCTCTCCCCCTCCCCAATCACTTTAATTGAAAACACGCTTCGATGAACTAACCTTCTGTGCTTCCCTGAGGTTCAACCCCAGACTTGCCGCTTATACTACCAGTTAGTATAAGTAGTTCGTTCGGTGATTTATAAATTTTATTGTGTAGCAAGGGTTTACGAGCGACGATAAATTCGACGGCACCAAGTTGTATATTGATTCAACAATTCCAATACAATAGAATTCATCTAACTAACTTAGGAGAGATTCCATCGAACACTTAATTGGGGAATTCCAAATTATTTCATTTGTCTTAGCAATAGTCCTAGATCTTAATGCTAATTCATTTGCATATGTAGGATGCTTTTCATCGAAGCACAAAAATCAATTTGACTAATAGGACATCCACAATAGCTTTTCTAAATGTGATTGGCTAAGTTTTATACTTATAAGATTACAAGAAATATGTGTGATTAATCGATGATTGATTAGTAAATGAAGATTAACCTTGATACCTCGGGCTAAATGTTTGTCTCATTGATAGTTTAAATTCAATCAATCCTTAAATTGTGTTCTTTGTCATCGCTTTTCTTTAAATTAAAGCAATGAAAACCAAATCGACAAAGTTCCCCTTTGGTTACTTAACAATAAGTAATATAGAAGCAAAATTGACCGTCTCTTGTGGATCGATCTATTACTACCCTAATATTACAAAATTAGAGTGAGAAACAGAACAATTATTTAATTGAATTAAAAGTCTCAACAACTTTTGGTTCATCAATACTATAACTTATAAATATTATAACTCATATAAAATTTTATGATGTTTGGATGAAGTTTGTAATAAATATCTTGGATTTTGATATTTAAAATTTGAGTTTTATAAAATCTTAGCTATTAATATGTGTTGTACACAAATTTAAATATTTTAAGTTAATAAAATAAATAAATAATTAGGTTGGGTTAGATTGTAGACCCTATTTGGGTCATTCGGTACAATCCGATCAACCCGAAATTTCAGGTTGGTTTAAAAATCTCCCAAACCCAACTCATGTACCCCCTAGTTTGTGGTTAACCATAGGGGTAAAAGTGGAAAAAACTCTAAAAACAAAGGTTAGAAATGACTAAGGGTCTCTTTGGTTTAACTTTTAAAATATTCAATTTTGAAAATAAGTCATTTTGAAAAAAAATTGAATTGTTTGGCAACCACTTAAGGCTTCGAAACATTTTCAAAAAGTATTTTGAGATTTATTTTATCAAAAATAGTTAACTAAAAATGATTTTTTTTAAAAAAATACTTTATTCTCTAGCTTTTCCCCTAAATCTCAATAAATTATGATTTTAATTACTTTTCAAGTATGAATAATGAAAAATGTAGCTTTTCCTACCAGTTTCCCAAAAAGGTAAGTTAATTTATGGGCTAACCAGTCCGAGAACAAATTTTGGGCTAAATCTATTTTTGGGCTTATAGGCCTACTAGACAAACTAAAGAGGGTTTGTGGAGATTGTGAAAGCCCAACCCAAAACTAAACCAGAAACCTTCACATGAGTAATGAATATCAAATTTTTCAAGAGAAAGAAAGAAAGGAAGGTAGAAAAAAGTAATTAGGCCATTTGGGTTTTCCTCATAAGTTTTCGGACCAATTTTGCTGTTATGTGTACCAAAAATCAAAGAAAAGAATGATGCTACACTTATTCAAAAACTATTATAAATTACAATTTAAAGAATATCATATTTAAAAAATAGGATAATTGCATTTGGTAACATTTTTAGGAATAATAACCAAGTGTATAACATCATTTTTAAAATTGCAAAGATAGTAAAGTCTATCAGCGATAGACTTCTATCATTGGTAGACTTTTACCAGTGATATGATCTATCACTGACAAACTTCAACCAATAATATGGTCTATCACCGGTAGACTATTTAAATTTGGTCATATTTGTAACTTTTTTTACATTATGTTATATTTGCTAAAACTTTGGGTCTAATATCTATATTTGCATCTATCCCTAAAAAATAATAATAAGGTGTTTCTTTTAAGGCTATTTTTGAATAAAGAAAAATAAGTTAACTTATTTAGAAATATAACAAAATCCTCTATCTATCAGTGATAGAACGTGATAGATCATGATGGACTTCTATCGCTGAGTGATAGAAGTGTATCGTGGATATACAGTGATATTTTACTATACTTGTAAATATTTTTAACAGTTCTACCATTTAAAATAATTACCTTTGTTTTTATTGCTTTTTAATTTTGTTTTCAAAACATAGAAACACGTATAAACATTTGATTTGGTCTCACCAAATAAATTACACATCATTATTAATTATTTTAAATTACTTTAATCTTACAAAATAGATTTTACCTAACATAAATAAAAATATATTTTATAACTTTTCCAGAAATATCTGTCAATATCAACATCTTATCGATATTTCTATTGACATTTCTATAAAATAAAGACTTCTATATTTACCTCAATATCGACATTTTAAACTGAATCAAAACCGATGAGCCAAATTGAAAAATAACAATATATATATATATATAGAGAGAGAGAGAAATAACTATTAATTTTTGGGCCAAAAATGACATATGCACTAAGTTGGTTATCATTGTTAGTGATTATTATAGTTTGTGGGGAATTATAATAATTTGTGTTTGAGGTGTATACTATTTTAGTAAAATAGTAAAAACCGGAATAAAGAAGAATGTCATATAGTGTTACTGTAACTAATTGTAAGTTATAAATAGTTGTAAAAGCCACTATTATATTTGGAGCCCAAAACATAAAGCGAGTTAATTATAACCCACTCCACCAACTTCAAGTTTGGAGTCCAACCAATGCCTTAAATTTCAAACATTTTTTAGACCTAGGAACAATTATTGAAGGGAAGGCTGATTTGGAGTCATAGTATTAAATTTCTATCAAAATGTTATATTTTCATCGATATTTTTACGTTTCCATGAGTTCAACATCAACATATCAACATGAGGGTGAATCGATATTTTCATTATGTTGTAGAAAAACCCACTACACACAAAAAATAATCATCAAAATGGCACTAATATTAATATAATATAAATAATAGACATATTAACTTGTTTGGAAATCATAAAAGATTTATTTATTAATTTAAATTCATTTTTTTTGAATTTTTATAATTTTTTTAGAAATATCCATCGATATTAATATTATATCGAAATTTCTATCTAAATTTCCATAAAATTATGACCTTAATATTTTCATTGACATCAACATTTTGAAACTTGTTTGGAGCTGATTAATCTCCTTTTTGGTGTATTGGTGATGGTTTCTTTTTATTCTACTTCAATTGAACTCAATCTCTGAGTTTGATAACTTTTTAGATATTTTTCATTTCTTTTAAAAAGAGATATTATTATACATATTATAATAATAAATGCCTATTAGATGCTAATGCTTAGTGTCCATTCAACATGTGTCATGCCCTCATTTTTCAAAGTATTGTTCATGTGTCTCAACATTACACATTATTAGTGTCCATATAATCTACCTTCTACTTGCCAAATTTCCTATAAATAATAGCATTTGGTGAGTTTTGAGATACACACATTGAGCAAAATTCAAAAAGATTGGAGAAAGTGGAGAAATTCATCCTTTTTATTTTATTTACTTATTTATTTGTTTATTTCATATATTTATATATGATGTTTAATTTATTTTAATATTTATTTATTTTATTATTATATTATATTATATTTATTTTAATATTATATTTTATTAGTATCTGTGTTCTCGTTGTGCTCCTCAAGTTCACAACACGTTATCAACGTGAGCTCCTATCATTTTTCTCGCTAAAGATAGTTCCTAGAGATATGTCGGTTTTTTTCTCTTCGTTATAATTAATAAATTAAATGTTGTTTTACATATTTGATATATATCAAATTTCTAATATAAATACAATATTTTGTAATAGTGTTACTATGAAAATATTATAAAATTACAATTTGTAGCATTTGATATTAATGGTAATAATTATTTGTCATTAGTGTATGGTGCCAAAATACACATGGATGCCATAAAAATGTGATCATCAGAAAACAATTTTTCTTCCCAAAGTTCATTGTAAATGGATGCACTTGAGGCTCCAAAATTTTAAGTCGATATGTTAGAAGACATTTTTTCACATTTCAGATATGCTTCGGCAGTAGCAATATCGAGAGAAAGGTTTTAAACAATATTCTAAACTAATTTCATGTCTTCTCGTAGCTAAACAAAGTAACAAGTTATTAATGAAAAATCATGAATCTTGACCAATCGGGACGACACCATTCCCTGAAGTGAATGTTGTAAATTTTAATAATAATTGTGATCGAGGTCATAGTCATGGTCATGGTTGAGGTTGTGACCGTGGCTGAGGAAGAAATAATTATTATTTTTGTGGTGGTTATTCTAATCATTCAAATTTCAAAAGAATCACACAAAATGATGATCACAAAGGAAAAGCTCCACAAGATAAGAGTTTAAAAAGTGTTGAAAATAAATGCTTCTGATGTGGAATGACTGGTCATTGGTCATGTACCTATCATACGTCAAAACACTTAGTTGATCTCTATCAAACCTCCCTAAAGGAAAAGGGAAAAAAATGTGGAAGCAAATTTTACATACCATGATAATGACATATTTGACTCATCCCATATAACAAATTTGGATGTGGTTAATTGGAAGAAATCGAATCCGAGATTTCCATGAGCAGCAGAAAATAGATCATTCCAAATTACAATCATGAATGAACATTACAAATTACAGTCGTAAACAAAACATATAGTTATGCAATCAATATAGAAATTACAACATGAACAATCAAATAAACAAGGAGAATACTATGAACGTTTGTTGACTCGTCTCCACGCTCCTTGCTCACGAACGCTCGAACACGTCAACCTCGAACGCTCGAACAACACAACCGCAACACTGCACGAACACTTCGCACTCGTCCTCAACGATCGCCTTGGTCACGAACTCCCCAACAACACGAATGACCTCCACAGAACTCGACGGTGTCGAGTTGAGTATGACACCACCAAGAAGGTTACCTTGGAATTCTCGGTGTGAGAATCCAGAGGGTGGGCTCTGTGTGGACTTGGAATGAGGCAGACGAAGGAGGAATGAAAATTCGTGTACACGATTGGGCAAGTGGGAGAAGACAGAAAATTATCTTTAGCTAAAACTAAGCGATCGTCTAGCAAAAGCTAAGCGATCATTTAGCTCAGTGTCTGTCGTCTACAAAACACTACACGATCGTTTACTTCGCTCAAGATGTCGCTTAATAAATTTGTATTTACTTGACAAACTTCCGTGAGATGCCTTTTTTCGAGAGAGAGAAAAAAAACAAAAAAAAAATTCAACCTTTTGTAAAAAATTTTCAATACTTACTAAAATTAGGAAAACAATTTTCCTTTTATCTCACGGTTACCATGAACCACCAATAACCTCCCACTCAATTGGTTATTAGAGAAAAAGATTTAATTATTCAATAATTAATATTATTATAAATATAAATGATAACCAACTTACTATATTTATAACCTATAGTTTTAATATTTCATCTCATGAAACATATAATTATTCATTGAAATAGTAATATAGCTTCTTTCTTATCCTTGGCTTAATGTAAATTTTATTTGTACATCAATCCCTCCACTAGATGTATTATACATCATTACTGATTACTATCATATATATCAAAAACCTCTTGTCATTTGAAATTTCAAATCAACATCAAAAACTGATCCTCACTGAATCCATTAAGCTACCAAGGGAACCTTATGGACCGTGTAGCTCGAAGCCCCAACAGTACGTTGAATAACTTGACTAAAACTACTTTAGTCATGGAATCACCCATCTTGTTATAACTTTCTTAGGGGGTTTTTACTCACTAAAGATCGACAGCTTGAACTCTCCTATAACCACAGATATATTATGTGTCCATCTTAACTAATCAGAAGTGCGACAACCCTTCACAGGATCGCTCATAATACAAACTAGGCTAATAACCGTTATGTCCCTGTAGTTACATCTAACTTCTTAAGTACCATTGATCCTTCTAATGAACATAAGTCATAGTCTTACTATGACTGAGTCTTTTCTTTCCGAAAGAGAAGCTGTTGACCACTATGTTCAAGCCCCGAAATCAGCCCTTAAGGGAGCAATCTCTCTACTTATCCCTGCTTTGGGAAAGGATAGTGAATTCCATCTTGTGGATTGAGTTCCCAGCTCCCAGATCTAAACAAGTCCCCAGAAAAGTAGGCATGTTGAGTGGTAATCTGGCACTCTCATCCATACAAATCAAAGGGACCGCTCTAAAGGCAAAAGTTCCAAAAACACTCAGGATTGAGGTCGTCATCTATGGTTCTTTAGGTGAGATGCAAGCTTCTATTATCAATGACAATATAGTACAGAGTCTAGTCATCTGTGGTCCAGGTCTTAACAAACTCTTTGTATAGGACACCCCCGCTCACATGTCTCCACATGAATGGTCAGGATTCTACCATCTATAGTAGTTTACAATACTTGCAAACCTCTACAAAGTGGGTTGTATCTGTAGTATCACCAGGATCAGGTATCCCACCTTAATCCTTATACTACAGACCTATGAAGCACAGACACAGATACGGCTACACGATATGGATACGGTTGGATACGATTGGATACGACGATTCGTCAATTTCTAAAAAACTAAGATACGAATACATCTAAGGATGCGTCATTTTTTATATATTTTTTTTAATATATATATTTCTAAGTAATGAGGATACTGATACGTTGAAGATACATTTAAAAAAAAAATCTAGGATATAGATAAATTTAGCATACAAGTTAATAACAATAGCATAAAATAGAATACAAAAATTGAAATATAATTAAAAAAAAAAAAAAGCAACATCTAAGATGTTGAAGTACAATAGTTAATAAAAAGCAATAGAAAAGTGACTCATATTGCAAAGAAGAAGAAGAAGAAGAAGAAGAAGATTAGAGAGAGAAGTATGAAGATAAATGATGAACTTATTGTTGAAGAGATCCAAATGGTTTATATTTTGGTGGACTTTGTGGGGATTCAAATGTGAAGATGCAGATTAGATGATTCTAGTCTAGGGTTTGGTCCGTTATTTTTTTTCTTTTAGTTATGGACTCGAGTAGTGAGCTTTTTAAATAGGTTGCCTAATTTTAGATTGGGAAAGATTAGATGAGTTACTTGTCTTTTTTCTTAAAAAAAAGTACGCATAGAAATAGATACGTTAAATCGCATGTCAGATACGTATCTGAAAAGTATCTGAAAGTATAGATACGTCAAATTGCATGTCAGATACGTATCTGGGAAGTATCTGGAAGTATCGGTATCAGATATATGTCTGATACTGATTTTTTGCCTCACATGAAGTATCTATGCTTCATAGCTACAGACCTATTTAGGTTATCACTTAAGGCATGATCCACTTGTATATCACATATACATTTTTAAGTTCACATAAGATAACCAAGGAGTTTTGTTTATTGGATATGAGTAAATGCCAGAATTAAATAACACTTATTTTATTAATTAAACAATGTGTATCCTTACAAAATAACGAGACTCTATGAGAACTAGGACACCAATCCCAACACTGACTTCTTTGAATCTCTTGAAGAGAAAATCGATAAAATTGATGGAACATCTGAAGGGAAACCAATGATGGTTTCGCAGCGGAAGCAAATCAATCCCTTTTTTTTTTAACAGAATTTTAGAAATTACAAAATAAAACTGTGTATTATTAAATCAAATCTTACAGCATGCATTTGAGGGAAATTGGGGAAGAAACATACATACCCTTGAATCCAATTTCTTCACATTTCCCTCGATCTAGATCACGATCTCTTCTCCGATCAAGACACCACCACAACACAAATCTTCTTTATTCTTTAGGTTGATAATTGGCAGGAGTTATAAGCTCTGCCCAATAATTGGAAGAGGGAGGAAGAGGATGAGAGGGAGAGAAGAAGTTCTTCTCTGTGATTTTTCTGCAGAGAGAATTTTCAAATCCTTAATTGGAGGAGAAAGACAATTGAACTCCCACACATTACACGTCTTTTTTCTGAGAGAAATTAGGGGGATGGAGTTGTAACTCCCTCCCTTTAATTAATAATTATATATATATATACACACACTATATGTTATATCAAATATAACACATAACCTATATTTTTCTATTGTATCAAATACAATATAACTTATAATTTTATTTTCTCTCAACTATGCATGATATTTAATATAAATCATATTTATACTAAATTCAATTAAATGAATCTCATCCATATAATTAATATTCGAATCATATTCAAATATTTAATATAAATCATATTTATATTAAATTTAAGTATATGAATCTCATTCATATAATTAGTATTTGAATCATATTCAAATTCTTCTAAAAAAAACTTTATATTATAATGTATCAAATACATTATATTAATTATAGCACATATATAGTTATTTAATTAACTATATCATATATAATTAATTCTCGAAATTAATTTGAACACTTCAAATGAATCCAAAATTAATTCTCAATTAAATCCCCGTTGAGCTATAGAGAGGATCTTATGGACCTATAGATTGAAGCTTAAATGGTGCTTAGATAATTAAGTAAACTCTTTAATTAAATTACTCAACTTCCATTAACTGTCGGTCATTCCACTAAAAATCAACAGCTGCACTCTGCGCATTACATATATATTTCTGTGTCCATTGAATATAACCAATCAACAGTATGATGATCCTTCACAAATTGCTCGTAAGTTGGGCCAAAATTACCGTTTTGCCTCTATAGTTACATTTAACTCCTTAAGTACCTCTTATTCTTCTAATGAACAATAAGTTATAATCCAACTATGACCAAGTACCTCTTGGCCCAAGAGAGGGTGTGACCACATTGTTCAAACCTTAGAATCAGCCCTTGAGGGAGCAATTTACCCCAACATTAGAGAAGAAGTTAATTCCATCTTGTGTAGCTATGTTCTCAACTCTCCAACAAGACGAATCCCCAAAATGGTAGGCTTATTGAGTTGGCAATCTAGCCACCCTCATCCATACAATTCAAAGGACTGCCTTCATGTGTAGAAGTTTACAACTCAATCAGGATTCAGGTCATTTCACCTATAGTCATCCTGGTGAAATGTAAATCTCTACTATTAACGGTGTTATATAATGAGATTAATTATTTCGTGGTCCGATTTTATACAAACTCTTTGTATAGGATGCTCCCGCTTACATGTTTCCACATGAGTGATCAGGATCATATCATTTGTAGCACTTTACACACTTGTAACATTTACAAAGCGGACCGTATCTGCAATGTCAACAAAATAAGGTACCCAGCCTTATCCATCTACTACAGATCATTTAGGTTACTATTTAAACAATATCCACCTATATGTCTCTACATACTTGTTTAAATTACATAAAATTGTTGGGGATGGTGTCCTAAAATCTCGGGTCCTGTAGTTTGTAAACAACTTTGTAAGAATGCTTTTGATGTATAATATATATGATATTTACTTTACTTCTTGACTTTGCACATTTAGATGTTTTTATTTTACCACAAACCAATAAAATTAATATCCCTAGTTGTCTTTATGTGACTTCAGCATGTATGTAGTGACATACAAGTGGATCATGTCTTAAGTAACAACCAAAATAGTTTGTAGTATATGGATATAGGAGGAAAACCTTATCTTGGTAACACTACAGACATGGCTCGCTTTGTAGTATTGTTACAAGTGCTGTGACTTGTCACAGATGGTTTGATCCTGATCATTCGTGTAGCGGACATGCGAGCAGGGGCGTCCTATACAAAGAGTTTGTATAAGACCTAACCTCGAAGTGTTAACGTCTTGTCATATAACTTTGTTCATGACTGAGACTTCACTTCACTAGGATGACCATAGGTAACATGACTTCAATCCTGAGTGAGTTGAGAACTCCTGTCATTGAGGGCAATCCTTTGATTTGCATGGGTGCGAGTGGCCAGAGCGCCAACTCAAACCTACCACTTTGAGGATTCGTTTGATTTGGAAGCTGAGAACTCAGCTTAACAAGATGAAATTCACTCATTCCCTAAAGCAGGGGTAAGTACATTGATTGCTCTCTTAAGGGTTGATCCCGGGACCTAAACAATGTGGCGCCACATACCTTCTCATGGCCTAAGAAGTGTTCACACATAGTATGACTATATTGTATTGTTCATTAGAGGGATCAGTGGTACTTAAGGATTAAGATGTAACTACAGATGCAAAACGGTAAATTGGCCTGCTATAATTACGAGCATCTGTGAAGGGTCATTGTTTTGATGATTGGTTATATCCAATGGACATAGAAATATATCTATGGTAAGAAGAGTTCAACTGTCTGTCTTTAGTTGAATGTCTGGCAGTTAAAGAATGGTGGATATCATGACTAAAGAGTTTAGTAAGCTATTCACGTACCGTTGGAGCTTCGAGCCATAGGTCCATAAGATTTCCTTGGTAGCTTGGATACAAGTTAAGAGTAAGTTTTTGGGTCAGTTTGAAATGTTCAAATTGACCAGAGGGAATTCAATTATATATGATATAATTGAATTATTTAATTATATATATAATTAAATTTATGTATAAGATACATTAATTTGGAGAAAATTGGATACAAATATGATTTATATCTAGTGGAGGAAAAGTACTATGATTAATATATGATATTAATTCATAAGTTATGAATATGATGTGATCATATTCATTATCTATTAATTGGACGGTTAAATGGGTAATAGGACGACGTCTCTTCTGTTTTCATAATGGATGAGTAAGTTGAAAGATCACTTTGAGACATATAAATAGCTCACGTATGTTAAGCATGGTATGTGCGACATTGTGTTGAAGTGTGTCATCGCTTAGAAAATCTGTGCCTAAACGATCGCTTATCTATACGATAGTGCTAAGCGATCGCTTAATGATTACACCCGTGCACGCTATTTTCTAAACGATCATTTAGTGCTTGATATTTTCTAAACAATTGTATAGACGATCGCTTAGTTTTTCTACATGATCGCCTAGTTTTTCTACACGATCGTTTAGATGATCGCTTACTTTTTCCTACAGGATCGTTTAGATGATCACTTACCTTTATCCTACACGGTCATATACTTTACCTAAACGATCGAACATTTTGTCTATACGATAGACGAGCCTATCTTCCACTTGCTTCATCGTTGTATACGATCTCTCTTCCTCCTTCCCTCTACCAAATCCAAATAAAGCCCACCCTTTGGATTCTCAGTCCAAGAATGCTGAGGGCTCTGAGTGGTAGTGTCATCTCCGTTTCCTTCTGTTCGTGTGGAGACTGTTCGAGGTAGACGATTTGGTTTTGCTGAGCAATAACTTACCGTCTCAGTAAAAGTGTGATTTGTTGTGAAGAATAAGTCTTCAACTGGTATGATCTCTCGATCTCTTATTTACTGTTCTTTTGAGCATGTCAATAATTTAAAATTATGAATGCATATTAGTATGTTTGACTGTATATGTGGAAATTCTATCACAATGAATTGGAAATATCCGCTTCCGCTCGTAGGTACTCTTGAGTAAGAATTCCTTCAATTGGTTCAGAGCTAGGTTTATGATATTCTAATTCATTGCTGCAATAGAATTGCATTGACATTCACGGTGGATGTAGCATGTCTACTCTCTGTTTTTAATTGTTAATTTGTTTGTGGATGTGTGGATTAATGGATTTTTCTGGGATGTAACCTCGGTTTTTTGAATACTCAAGTTAATTGTAAAGCACCTGCATTTTTTGGCACAATTAATTGCTATCGAGTCTGTAAATTCAAAGTTAGTTTGAGTCTTGAGTCATTCATGATGAAGTTCGCAGCAAGGGTTGCTGTTCTTCGTGGATGAAGGCGATCTAGTATTGGTCGTGTTGTGTAGACGATGAGGTAGACGATTGCTGAGTATCAGATGCTCGACTGTCATTTAATGTGCACGTGGACTAGACGATCGTATAGCTCAGCAAGCCTCATCGCTTAGTTACTGACTATACAATCGCGCGGAGTAATAGCATGGTAAATCGTTTACCTTTCACGTGTTAAGCGATCATCTAGACAATCAGGCTTTGAGACCTCATTGTTGTCTATGCGATCGTTTAGCTTTTGCGTTATCGTCTAGTGTGCGCTACACGATTGTTTACCAAGAGGCGTTTACTAAACGATGGGAGCTTCGCCCGATGATTCAAGACTCGGTTCGCTTGTGAACTAGTTTGCTTAGCAGAATAATGTAATAGATAGTTTTCTCATTCCGATTTTGTATTGGTTCATCCTGGTCCATTAATCCATGGTTTTATACATGTGATGTATGTTTATTTTATGTCATATGGTATGCACATATAGGTAAATCCACCTTAGATTATGCATTGGTCATGCATATTCTCTTTATTATAAGTGTTATGATTTAGTGAAGTATGATTTAATTTACGTAATTGCATGCTCATGCATCATATAATATAAGGGTTATATTTATGTATGCATTATTTATTTAGCATAATATTTATAAGCGTTATAAATACTTTGTTATGTGGCATGCGTGTTTTAGTTGTTTATTTTATAAATGGTTATAAAATGAAATTAGAACTAAAATAATTAGTAAAAGGTTAAAGTGTAGAAAATCTATCTATAAGGGACCTTTTGTCTAAGGCGGGTTCTGTCTACGCTGGGGTATTTAAGGTGACGACAACTGAACACCCCTACCTGGGAACCTACCTAGAAAGGTGAATTAGATAGATTTGAAGCATGCACACAAGTTAAGGACAGTCCATTAAAGAGTTTAATGTGACTACTTGGACTTGTTTTATTTCAAAGACAAAAGTTGTTTTTTAGCAAACTTAAAAAATGACTCAGATTATAATCATTAGTCGGATTGTCTACGTTAATAAACCCCTAGAAGATTGAATATGAATAAAAGAAGAATCTGTTGAAATTCTCATAATAGAACATTCAGTAGGAGGTACTTGGGGCATTTGATGCTTCATTTACACCTTATGCGTTTCTCCCTCATAGTCCACACCGTGAGATCTATCCTTGGCCTCGTGACACCCTGGGAGTGTCCTCCTAAAGGATGGTGTTTGGGTAGGTCAATATCAAGATGGATGGAGAGAATGTTCATAGTAAGTGGGAGCGGGAAGTGCAACAGTATATCCCATGGTCTCTCTCGTTAGATTAAATAAAGTTTTTTTGCATCGCCTCGAGGCACCCTGGGTGTGCCCCCCAATAGGATGGTTGTTTTGCGAGTTTTTTTATTTGATCTCCTGAAAGAGGATAAGGTTACTTAGTCTCTTTTCCTAATATGCTTTTTCTCTATGGTTGGCACATTAAGGCGGGACTCTGGGGCCGAAAACGAGGGGTTACACTTACATATAATTGTTAAGAGTTAACAGTTCTAAACCGAACAAATGGTGGCTATTAGGTTCAGTTCCAAGAGTGGTTCTGTCTAATGGTTGAGAATGTCTCATCCTAGTGAAGGGACATCTGATAACCCAACCAATGACGTTTGTCCTGCCTCGCTGAGGCATCATTACAAAATAGAAGTCTTATCACTTAAGTATTTGGAATCTGTTTTTCTAAAATTAATTGGTTAAAAATGTGGTTTTTGCAAAGTCTTATAAAAGGTTATTCATTTTTCAACAATGGTTTTAAATGGCTACAGCCACTATCAATTTACTTAGCACCGAAAAACTGAAAAGCCAAAACTATTCAAGTTGGAAACATATACTCACGACGATACTCATCATCGAGGAACTAAAGTTTGTCCTTACGGAGGAATGTTCTCCTATTCCACCTCAGGACGCTACTCTAAATGTTCGGTCAGCGTACGAGCATTGGACATGGGCAAACGAGAAGGCCCGAGCCTATATCTTGGCCAGTCTTAGTGACGTGTTGGCCAAGAACCACGAGTCCATGGTCTCAGCACGTGAGATCATGGATTCCCTACGGTGAATGTTCGGACAGTCGTCTAGACAGCTCAAGCATGAGGCTCTGAAACACATCTTCAACTAAAAAATGGAAGAAGGCACCTCTGTTTGTGAACACATGTTGAATATGATGGTCCACTTTAACGTGGTGGAGATGATGTGGGTCTAAAATGGATGAGCGCAGTTAGGTTAGTATTATCCTGCATTCATTGCGGGAGAGCTTCCTCTACTTTATTAGTAATACGTTTCTTAACAAAGTGGACTATACCCTTACCATCTCCTCAACGAGTTGCAGACTTACCAATCCTCAATGAAAAGTAAGGAGAAAAAGGGAGGTGAGACAAATGTTGTCTCATCTTTTAAAAGGTTCCATCGAGGTTCGACCTTAGGAACAAAGTCTGCACCTTCAACTTCTAACTCTGGAAAGGGGAAGAAAAAGAAGGGTGATAAAGGGAAAGGGAATGCATCTGCTAACCTACCACTTGTCGCCCAGAAGAAGCATCCATTACCGGTTGAAAAAGGAAAATTTTTTCACCGTAACCAGGACGAACACTGGAAAAGGAATTACCCTCGTTATCTGAAGGAAAAGAAGGCAGCCAAGACTAAGGCCAAGGTAGACAAAGGTAAATGTGATCTACTTGTGTTAGAAACTTGTTTTGTGGAGAATGATGATTCTGCTTGGATAATTGATTCGGGCGCCACTAATCATGTATGTTCTTCTTTTCAGGGATTTAGATCTTGACGACAGCTGAAGGCTGGTGAGATGACGTTGCGAGCAGGCACCGGGCACATCGTCTCAGCTGTGGTAGTGGGAGGCATCCAGTTAACTTTACAGAATAGGTTTCTTATATTAAAACATGTCTTTGTAGTTCCCGAAATAAAAAAAGAATCTTATTTCTGTAAAGTGTCTGTTACAATGCAATTACACTCTTTCTTTTAAATTGAATGAAGCATTTATTTATGAGGATGATGTTGAAATTTGTACAGCTAAACTAGAAAATAACTTATATGTGCTAAGACTGTTAGCCTTAAGTTCCCTCCATAACATAAAGATGTTTAAATCTATCGTAACTCAATCTAAACGCCAATGAGTTTCTCCAAAAGAAAATGTCCAACTTTGGCACCTTCTATTAGGGCACATCAATCTCAATAGGATTAAGAGATTGGTAAAGAATGACCTTCTAAGCGAGTTAGAAGAAAATTCTTTACCAGTATGCGAATCTTGCCTTAAGGGTAAGATGACTAAAAGACCTTTTACTGGAAAAGGTTATCGAGCCAAAAAACCTATAGAATTAGTACATTCTGACCTTTGCGATCCTATGAATGTGCAAGCTCGAGGAGGCTCTAAGTACTTTATCAGTTTTACTGATGATTACTCGAGATATGAGTATATCTATCTGATGCAATGAAATTTTGAATCTTTTGAAAAGTTCAAATTATTTAAGGCTGAAGTTGAGAATGCTTCGGATAGACGAATTAAAAAAATTCGATCAGATCATGGTAAAGAGTTTTTAGATTCTAAGTTCCATGACAATTTATTAGAACATGGAATCGTTTCCCAACTCTCGGCATCGAATACACCTCAGCAAAGTAGTGTAGCGGAAAGGAGAAACAGAACCTTGTTGAACATAGTTCGTTCGATGATGAGTTACACTTCCTTACCATACTCGTTTTTGGGGTTTCGCAGTGGAGACTGCGGTATACATTCTCAACTGTGTTCCTTCTAAGAGTGTTGCGAGAACACCTTTGGAGTTGTGGAATAGGTGCAAAGCTAGTTTACGTCACTTCCTCATATAGGGTTGCCCAGCACATGTGCTTGAGGCGAATCCCAAGAAGTTGGAATCACGATCGAGGTTGTACCTCTTTGTAGGCTACCCCAAAGGTACACGAGTGGGTTTCTTTTATGATCCGTCCGAAAATAAGGTGTTTGTTTCCACGAACGCTACTTTCCTGGAAGAGGATCATATCAGGGAGCACAGTCCACGTAGTAAAGTCGTGTTAAGTGAGCTTTCCAAAGAAACTGCTGAAACTTCAATAAGAGTTGTTGAAAGACCTGCTTCATTAATCAGAGTTGTTGATGATAGTTCATCTGGTAGGTTGATTCGACCTCAAGAGTTGAGGGAATCTCGATGTAGTGGGAGGGTTATGAACCCGCCTGATCGCTATCTGGGTTTCATGAAAATCCTAGCTATGGTGGCAGATGGCGACGTTGAGGATCCGTTGTCCTATCAAAAGGCAATGGAGGATGTTAACCGGGATGAATGGGTCAAAGCCATGAATCTCGAGATGGAGTCAATGTACTTCAACTCGGTATGGGATCTTGTACATCAGCCTGATGGGGTAAGACCTATAGGTTGTAAATGGATCTACAAGCACAAACAGGGTGCTGATGGGAAGGTGCAAACCTTCAAGGCTCGACTTGCCCTTTTTAGAGTCTGCATCGAGTACTTAAAGCAAGATCTTGTCAATTACGATGCTTGGACATTGCTAGCACTTTGTTCTACGATCCCGATAAGATCTGTATACCTAGAACAAACTGCAGCTTCTCTCCAAATCTTCATTTGGAATTGGGTATGCTGCCAGTTCCTTAACGCAGTCAGTAGACTACATCATTCCAATGAGTAGTATTCGTGTATACCAACATTAAAAAGCTACAACTGTTGAACTATCTCTTGTAAACGAGGTTTCATTCAACGTTTTGGTCAACAGCCCTACGATTGATTGCGCATCAAACCAAATTATTCAAGATCTAGGTTGTTTCTTTTTTAGCCATAAATGACAGGATTCAGTTTGGTAAACTTTTCTTTCTTGGACCTTGGGGTAATGTCTCTTTAAGATTGCTATTTAGAAAAGTTTCGTCTGACGTCCATTGCCAGATTCATATTATTAATAAGTGAAAATGACAGGGATGTCGGATCTACTTTAGCATGGCAATGGTGACGAAAGTCTCCTAATAGTCGATGTCTCTCCACCTAGGTATACCTTTTCCACAAGTCGAGCCTTTGAAGGTTGACCTTCCCATCAGCACCCTGTTTTGCTGAGATCATTAACAACTATAGGTTTACCCCATCAGGCTGAGTACAAGTCATACCGAGTTGATAGTCATTTACTCCATCCGGATTCATGGCTTTGACCCATGTTCATCCCGGTTAACATCCTCATGCCTTTTATAGGACAACGATCTACGTCCCATTCTGCCACCATAGCTAGGATTTCATGAAACCGATACGCGATCAGCGGTCTAACCCTCCCACTCACATCGAGATTCACTCAATCTGGGAGGTCGAAATCACCTCCAATGACACTATCATCACAACTTCTGTATGTAATGAAGCAGGTCTGTTCAACAACCTCTATTGATAGTCTTCAGCAGTTTCTTTGAAAGCTCACTTAACACGACTCGTCTTAGCTACGCTTGGACGGCTCCCCTGATATGGTCCTCTATCCAGGAATGTGGCCGTTATGAACAAACACGTCATTCGGAGGTCATAAAAGAAACCCACCGGTGTACCTTTGGGGAGCCCAAAGACGGATAACAACCCTCGATGATTCCAACCTTGGCGGATTCGCCTCAAGCAACATGTGCTGGGAAGCCCTATATGAGGTAGATGACTTTAAACTAGCTTTGCACCTATTGCCAACAACTCCAAATGTCTCGCAACCATCTTAGAAGGAAAAAACAGTTGAGAATGTAACCGCAGTCTCCACTGCGGACAACCCCAAAACGAGTCATGGTAAGGAATGAACTCATCATCGGAACGAAGTATGTTCAAACAAGGTTCTTTTCTCCTTCCGCTACACTACTTTCTGAGGTGTATTCGATGCCGAGGTTAGG
>NC_052360.1:28220857-28255817 GCF_009727055.1 Benincasa hispida
CCTACTGCCATTCAGGCATGGAATCACTTTGTTTAAGGACATGTGTCCTAAGACACCTCAAGAGGTTGAAGAGATGAGACGGGTCCCATATGCATCTGTTGTTTGTAGTTTGATGTATGCGATGCTTTTCACTAGGCAAGACATCTGCTATGTTGTGGGAATAGTCAGTAGGTATCAGTTTAACCCAGGCTAGGGTCAGTGGATCGCAATTAAGAATGTACTCAAGTATCTTCAAAGAACGAGGGACTACATGCTCGTGTATAGGTCAAGGGATTTGATCCTTACTAGATACACGGATTCTGACTTTCAGATTGATAAAGACTCGGAAGTCCACTTCAGGGTCAGCTTTTACTCTTAACAGAGGAGCTGTAGTGTGGCGAAGCACTAAGAAGTGTGCATCACCGACTCCACGATGGAAGTCGAGTACGTAGCGGCTTGTGAAGCTGCTAAAGAGGCCGTCTGGCTAAGAAAATTCTTGACAATGTTGGAAGTTGTTCCAGATATGTCTAGGTCCATCACCCTCTATTGTGACAATAGTGGTGCTGTGGCGAACTCCAAGGAGCCTAGGAATCACAGGCACGACAAACATATAGAGCGGAAGTATCATCTAATCCATGAGATAGTGCATCGATGAGACATGATCGTCACGAAGATCACCTAGAGTAAAATGTTGCTGATTCGTTTACGAAGACTCTACAGCTACAGTGTTTGAAAGAACACGTTCAGAGCATGGGTCTACGGGTCTACCCGCGGTTGGACTAGGGTAAGTGGGAGATTTTGTTGCACTGGGTTCTATGCCCCAGTTTATTGTTTTGTACCTGTTTATTTGTACTCCCCACTTTACTTTAGGACAAGTAGGAGATTGTTGGGATTTGTGTCCTAAAGTCTCGTGTCCTGTAGTTTGTAAACAAATTTGTAAGAACGCTTGTGATGTATAATATATATAATATTTACTTCACTTCTTGACTTTGCACATTTAGATGTTTTTTTTTACCCCAAACCAATAAACTTAATATCACTGGTTGTCTTTATGTGACTTAAGCATGTATACAGTGACATACAAGTGGAACATGTCTTAAGTGACAACCAAAATAGTCTGTAGTATATGGATATAGGAGGGAAATCTTATCCTGGTAACACTACGGACGTGGCCCGCTTTGTGGAATTATTACAAGTGTTTTGACTTGTCACAGATGGTCTGATCCTGATCATTCGTATAGCAAACATGCGAGCAGGGGCGTCCTATACAAAGAGTTTGTATAAGACCTGATCTCGAAGTGTTAACATATTGTCATATAACTCCGTTCATGACTGAGACTTCACTTCACTAGGATGACCATAGGTAACATGACCTCAATCATGAGTGAGTTGGGAACTCCTGTCATTGAGGGCAATCCTTTGATTTGCATGGGTGCGAGTGGCCAGAGCGCCGACTCAAACCTACCACTTTGAGGATTCGTTTGATTTGGGAGTTGGGAACTCAGCTTAACAAGATGAAATTCACTCATTCCTTGAAGCAGGGGTAAGTACATTGATTACTCTTTAAAGGGTTGATCCCGGGACTTAAACAATGTGGCGCCACACACATTCTCATGGCCTAAGAGGTGTTCAAACATAGTATGACTATGTTGTATTGTTCATTAGAGGGATCAGTGGTACTTAAGGATTAAGATGTAACTACAGGTGCAAAACGATAAATTGGCCTGCTATAATTACGAGCATCTGTGAAAGGTCATTGTATTGATGATTGGTGATATCCAATGGACATAGAAATATATCTATGGTAAGAAGAGTTCAACTGTTTGTCTTTAGTTGAATTCCTGGCAGTTAAAGAATGGTGGATATCATGACTAAAGAGTTTAGTAAGCTATTCACATACTGTTGGAGCTTCGAGCCATAGGTCCATAAAGTTTCCTTGGTAGCTTGAATACAAGTTAAGAGTCAATTTTTAGGTCAGTTTGAAATGTTCAAATTGACAAGAGAGAATTCGATTATATATGATATAATTGAATTAGTTAATTATATATATAATTAAATTTATGTATAAGATACATTAATTTGGAGAAAATTGGATACAAATATGATTTATATCTAGTGGAGGAAAAGTACTATGATTAATATAAGATATTAATTCATAAGTTATGAATATGATGTGATCATATTCATTGTCTATTAATTGGACGGTTAAATGGGTAATAGGATGACGTCTCTTCTGTTTGCATAACGGATGAGTAAGTTCAAAGATCACTTTGTGACGCATAAATAGCTCATAGTGTGTTAAGCATTGTATGCGCGGACATTGTGTTGAATTGTGTCATTGCTTAGAAAATCTTTGCCCATGCGATAGTGCCTGAACGATCGCTTACCTATACGATAATGCTAAGCGATCGCTTAACGATTACACCCGCATACACTATTTACTGAAAGATCGTTTACCTTTTTCTAAGTGATCGTTTAGCACCCGATATTTATTAAACGATCGTATAAACAATCGCTTAGTTTTTCTACACGATCGCTTAGATGATCTCTTATCTTTTCCTACACGATCGTTTAGACGATCGCTTACCTTTTTCCTACACGATCGTATACTTCACCTAAACGATCAAGCATTTTGTCTATATGATAGACGGACCTATCTCCCACTTTCTTCATCATTGTATACGATCTCTCTTCCTCCTTCCCTCTACCAAATCCGAATAAAGCCCATAATTTGAATTCTCACTCCAATAATACCGAGGGCTCTGAGTGGTGGTGTCATCTCCATTTCCTTCTATTTGTGTGGAGACTGTTTAAAGTAGATGATTGGGTTTTGTTGAGCAATAACTTACCGTCTTAGCAAAAGTGAGATTTGCTGTGAAGAATAAGTCTTCAACTAGTATGATCTCTCGATCTTTTATTTACTATTCTTTTGAGCATGTCAATAATTTAGCATTATGAATGCATATTAGTATGTTTGAATGTATATGTGGAAATTCTATAACAATGAATTGGAAAGATCCACTTCCGTTCGTAGGTACTCTTGAATAAGAGTTCCTTCAGCACCACACACCTTCTCGTGGCCCGAGAGGTGTTCACACATAGTAGGACTATGTTGTATTGTTCATTAGAGGGATCAGTGAAGCTTAAGGAGTAAGATGTAACTACAGGGGCAAAACGATAAATTGGCTCAGCTGTACTTATGAGCATCTATGAAGGGTCATCGTACTGATGATTGGTTATATCCGATTGATAACTTGTAGAAATACAAGTTATTTGTACTGTTTTATTTAGATATTGCGGCCAAAAGAAAAGAAAGTTGCGTCAATTGTATAGAAATTAGCTAAGAAATGCGAGAATTATAAATTATCGTCAATACACCCACTGACACCATTACGATGGTAGAAAAGAATATTTCAAGTCTATTTTACAGGAAATCAAGTCACTGCATGCGTTCATGGCTCAAGATAATCTGAACAACACATCTACATCGCATTGTGCCCATCATTCAGGAATGAATAGACGATCAATGCAATGACGGCGCATGCGACAATCGATCAAGAGCTAAGCGATCAACGCAATCTCAACCGCATGTGGTAATAAAAACACACCGCATACGGGCAAACGATCGAAGATGTAAAGAGCAACGCAATTGTAGAGGATTCTGACGTGTGTACAGTTGACCGTTGAATTTTTTAAGGGATTGATTGCGTAACAGAAGGAATATTCACTCCACCATTTCCAGAACTGCCTTAACAATACAATGGGGACCACAATGCAGAGAATCAAAGCTTAGCCTATAAATAGCTCCGACCATTCCACTAAAAAATTATGCTTGAATGTAAAGAAAAGTGTATATACTGATCTAAGAGAGAGATTGGTTGAGCGACTAATCAGAGTAAATCCAGGAAGAATTAAGAGACAAGGCCGAGAGCTGAGTCTCCGAGAAAGACTCCTTTCGATCCCCGTCGTTGAAGCTCTGTACGAAGGTCACTTCTACCGAACGAGCAAGCCTGAGAGGGAAGCTCTTCTCTTCATCCACTCCACACGCGGGCAAGCAAATCCACCATCCAGATCTGTGTCAAGACGTTGACACTCTTCTGTATTTGTTTCTATCTCTTTATCATCAATTGTATTCATCTTCTTAGTCTATTATTCACACCATGTATCAGACACTTAATTCTATAATTAAATGTTATGATCATCTTCATCTCCATCTCTTTGCCTATTTTCGTTCACCCATATTTCACTTTCTCCATAATTCTATAATTAATTGAGTTAAGGAAATAATTAAGTTTAGTCAAAGCATGCTAGACGGCATCTTCATCTGTGAGAGCAGAAGTGAAGATGCCATTCCGTCTATCGAGAGAGGGTTGGAAGAATGCGTTCACTAAAGCGAGAAGTACTTCCAGAGATGGAAGCAACCTTGCGTTCACCACGTTCATCCCTGTTTCACCATAAAGATATGGGAACGCGGCCGATCATCGAGAGGTGTATGCCAAGGGAAAGCGGAACCTTAGTTGTATCTTTAACGCAATTGACAAACTTGTGATGTTTGTACTAATTATTCTTTCTCCTTCTAATTCATCCATAAAGCCTTTCCATCGCATACCACAATCCTTTGTATAAATTTCACAATCAGTCTCGAACTCAGCATCATGTATATCATGAATCTTGTATCTTGCATCATGTTAGCTTAGGTTTATTGCACTTTATTTTATTACCGCAACTTTAGTTTATCTGCACAATTTTACTTTACCGCAATTTATTTTCCTGTACAAACACACAATCTTTATTAATTGTAAAAATCGGTCACATATATCACAAATGTAACACATTAACGACAACAATCCCTATGTTCGACCTCGGATCACTTCGAGAAACTTGCGTTGGAATTATACTTGGTTTTAGTGCAAGGAAACTTGTGACAATGCATAGCATACTACAAGCATTTAGTTAACAACATATATATCTAAAAGTAGTATTGCATAAAGTGTCAATAAGCATAACACAACATCCACACTCCATCTCCATCTTTCCAAGTCATCAAGTTTATGGCAACATGAGCTTGTATGATTCACATTCATCATTATCCATATTTGTCCACATGCTTATATAAAGAACATCAAATTCAGCGTTACAAGTTTATGGCACCATCGTCGGGGATATGAACATGCATTACATTCATCCATGAGTAGTGTGAATACGCGTTACATAGCATAAGATACATTTTCAGCGTTACAAGTTTATGGCGCCGTTGCCGGGGATGGATAATGGTTAGTGTTGAGTACTTTTATGTGCAGGACAGATCTCTTTGTACTGGCTGTTTATCGCGAAGAGCAGTCTGACGGTTTATGAGTACTAGAATGATCAAGAAATCTTGTTGCAGACTACCTCAAGATCTTCCCCACTATTCTGTTGGTGCTTTAGATTGAGTGGTGGGACTCAAAATAAGCTTGAATCAAGGGATGAAAGAGAAATGCTCACTGCAGTAATCTTGTTGAAGAACCCTTTTTTCAACTTGAATTTTCTCTAAAATTCTCTATAGATTGCATGCCCGATTTCCACTTCAATCTCTTCATTATATTGTAGATCAACATGTAAAGGAGAGACTTGCATGAGTTGTAGCTCATGCTTGGAGAAGACAAGGCCAAGAGAATGCTTCTTGTGTGAGCAAGTGAAGAAATGGATAATGGAAAATCAATATTTTCCATTTTAGTGTTTTGTTTTCTAATTTTCAAATTTTATCTCAAAAATCAAAATTTGATTTTATAAAATCTATTTTGATTTTAGAAATGAAAATTTTAATTTATTTCATAAATTAATTATTAAATAAAATTTTAATTTAATATCAAATATTAAACTAATTTTAACACATATCCATCTTTATATATTTAAATCATATTTAAATATATAAATTCTCCTATTCCATTTAATTCTCAAATTAAACATGTAATTATATCTCATATAATTACTAATTCCCATAATTCTAATTTGAACAATTCAAATTAACTTATCACGCTATTCTAGAGCTAGTTCGTTACAAGCTAGTAGGGGGACCTCGCGGACTTACAGATCATGGGCTCCAAGGATCCGAGATTAATTGGCTAAACTCATTAGACCAGATTAATCCCCATTCGTTAACTAATGGGTCACTCCACTAAAGCTCACTGTAGATATATTATGTTCACATGATTTGACCATGATCAGCAAGTCGACACAAGTTGTTCGTAATAACGGCGGGGTCAAATATCTGTTTTACACCCAAGATTATGTCTTAATTCTTAAGTCCCTACTGATTCTCTAATGAACAACTGGTTTGTGTCCAATCATTAAACAAACTCTCTGAACCCAATAAGAGAGTGGGGCCCCTTGTTCAAGACCTGGATTTAGTACTTGAGACAACAACCTTTCTTCTATCCCTAAATTGGGTAGGCGTGAACTCTGTCTTGCACCCTATGTCCCCAGTTATCTATCCGGCTTTACCCTTGAAATGAGAGTCTTATTGAGCCGGTGCTGTTGAGCCAACCTTCACCTATGCAAATCTAAAGACAATCCCGAATAAACAGGAGTTCATAGTTAACTCAAGATTAAGATTGAGTTACCTAGGTCATCTAGGTGAAATAGTCAGTCTTAAACAGTAAACATCGTTATAAAGCAAAAGTGACTTATTTTTTGGTCCTAATCTTATGCAAACTCATTGCATAGGACGCCCTCACTCCTCATGTCATAACATGTACGAATTATGATCACATTGTATGTAGGCCGCATCCAATGGTATTACCAGAATAAGGTACCTAACCTCATTCATGTACCATAGATCATTTTGACTATTTACTCGAACCTGATCCACTCTTATGTCTCCACATAAAGTTCAAGTACTCATACAATAGTCATGGGTCTTAGTTTATTGATTATATTGATTATAGAAAATGTTTATCATTTTACAAACTGCGGGTTTTAGGATATAAAACCCAACACGTTGGAGCTTCGAGCCATAGGTCCATAAGGTCCCCTTGGTAGCTTGGATACAAGTTAAGAATTAGTTTTCGGGTCAGTTTGAAATGTTCAAATTGACAAGAGGGAGTTCGATTATATATGATATAATTGAACTAGTTAATTATATATGATATAATTGACTTTATGTATGAGATATATTAATTTGGAGGAAATTGGATATAAATATGATTTATATCTAATGGAGGAAAAATACTATGGTTAATATATGATATTAAACCGCAGGATATGAATATAATGTGATTATATTTATTATTTATTAATTGGACAGTTATGGGATAATTGGTCGACGTCTCTTTTGTTTTTGTAACTGATGAGTAAGATGAATAATCATTTTGAGACGCTTAATTAGCTCATGGTGTGTTGCGATTCTATAGGGTGATCACCGAGTAAATCAGAGCCTACACGATAGTGCTGTTTACTGAACAATAGCTTACACCCGCGCGCACTACTTACTAAATGATCGCTTATCTTTTATTAAACGATTGTTTAGCGCCCGAGCTTTACTAAACGATCGTATAGAAGATCGCTTAACTTTTCCTACACGATCGTATACTTCACTTAAACAATCAAGCATTTTTTCTATACGATAGACATGTCTTTCTCCCACTTGCTTGATCGTTGTATACGATTTCCTTAGATTCTCACTCTGAGAATACTGAAGGTTCCAAGTGGTGGTGTCGTCCCTTTTTTTCATCTGTTCGTATGGAAACTATTTGTGGTAGACGATTGGGTGTTGCTGAACGATAGCTTGCCGTTCCAGCGAAAGTGAGATTTACTATGAAAAGAGTCTTCAACTGGTAATTTTACTTGTTCTCCGGTTTATTTATCTCTAAACATGTCGATAATTTTGTATTATGATGCATATATGTATGTGTTAATGTAAATGTGATAATTCTATCACAATGCTTTTGGAAAGATCCTCTTCCACTCAGAGGTACTCTTGTGTAAGAGTTCCTTCAGTCTCTACATACTTGTTTAAATTACATAAAATTTTTGGTGATGATGCCCTAAAGTCTCATGTCCTGTAGTTTATAAACAGTTTGTACGAACGCTTGTGATGTATAATATATGATATTTACTTTACTTCTTTACTTTGCACATTGGATGTTTTATTTTCTTTACCACAAGCCAATAAACTAAAATCTTTGGCTGTCATTATGTAACTTAAGCATGTATGTGTGACATACAAGTGGATCATGTCTTAAGTGATAACCAAAATGGTCTGTAGTATATGGATAAAGGAGGGAAACCTTATCCTGGTAACGCTACGGATGCAACCCGCTTTATGGGATAGTTACAAGTGTTGTGACTTGCCACAGATGGTCTGATCCTGATCATTCATGTGGGGACATGCAAGCAGGGACGCCCTATACAAAGAGTTTGTATAAGACTTGACCATGAAGTGTTAACGTCTCATTATATAACGCCGTTCATGGTAGAGACTCCACTTCACTAGGATTACCATAGGTAACATGACCTAAATCCTGAGTGAGTTGGGAACTCTTGCCATTGAGGGCAGGCCTTTGATTTGCATGGGTGTGAGTGGCCAAGTCGTCGACTCAAACCTACCACTTTGGGAATTAATCTGATTTAGGAGCTAGGAACTCAGCTACACAAGATGAAATTCACTCATTCCCCGAAGCAGAGGTTAGTAGATAGATTTCTCCATTAAAGGTTGATCCCGGGGCTTGAACGATGTGGCGCCACACACATTCTCTTGGCCCGAGAGGTGTTCACACATAGTAGAACTATGTTGTATTGTTCATTAAAGGGATCAGTGGTACTTAAGGAGCAAGATGTAACTACAGGGGCAAAACAGTAAATTGGCCCAGTTGTACTTACAAGCATCTATGAAGGGTTATCGTACTGATGATTGGTTATATCCGATGGACACAAAAGTATATCTATGGTAAAAATAAATAAGTTGTCGGTCTTTAGTGGAATGCATGGCAATTTTAACAGATGGTGGATCTCGTGGCTAAAGAGTTTAGTCAGCTATTCACGTATCGTTGGAGCTTTGAGTCATAGGTCCATAAGGTCCCCTTGGTAACTTGGATAAAAATTGGGAATCAGTTTTTGGGTCAATTTGAAATGTTCAAATTGACAAGAGGGAGTTCGATTATATATGATATAATTGAACTGGTTAATTATATATGATATGATTGAAATGTATGAGATACATTAATTTGGAGGAAATTTAATATAAATATGATTTATATCAAGTAGAGGAGAAAACACTATGATTGATATATGATATCAAACTATAGGTTGTGAATATAATATGATTATATTTATTATTTTATTAATTGGATAGTTATGAGATAATTGTCTGACGTTTTCTTCATAATCATATGTTAGTGGGAAGTTCAATTCAGTTTTCGTAACTGAAAAATAAAATGAAAATGGTTTTCATTTTGCATACACGCGGTTAATTTGTGATATCCTATCCCTTAGTGAATCGAGAGCCTATATGATAGTAGCTCACATCTTACTAAACGATCACCCACCCGCACACACGCTTCTCTAAATGATCACCCATAGTTTACTAAACGATCGCTTGCCGCCCGAACTTTACTAAACGATCGTATAGATAATCGCCTAGCTTTTCCTACACGATCGTGTACCTCGCTTAAACGATCAAGCACCTGACTATACGATAGTCATTCCCTTCTTCTACTTGCTTGATCGTTGTACACGATCTTCTTTCTTCCTCACCTTACCAATTCCGAACAGAGCCCCCACTTGGATTCTCACTATGAGAATACTAAAAGCTCTGAGTGGTGGTGTCGTCCCCATTTTTTTCTGTTCGTGCGTAGCCGTTCGTGGTAGATGATCAAGGTGTTGCTGAGCGGTTACCTGACGTTCTAGCGAGAGCGCAAGGAGTTCGTTCGTGTGAGAGCGAGATTTGTTCTAAAAAAAGTCTTCAACTGGTAATTCCTCGTTCTCTTATTTATTTATCTCAAAGCATGCCAGTAATTGAGTTGTTTAATGCATATCTGTATGTGTGAATGTAAATGTGGAATTTCTGTCACAATGATTTGGAAAGATCTGCTTCCGTTCATAGGTACTCTTGTATAAGAGTTCCTTCAAAAATAAATTAGGATATTAGTTTATTGGATTAAGTGTATGCTAATAAAATAACAACTATTTTATTAATAACAATTTGTTTATACAATATTTACAAACTATAAGAATACAAGAGATTTAGGACACCAATGCCAACAACATCAAGTGTTTCCTTTGATTTTGAAAATATCTAGACTTAATGTTTTTTTTTTTATATATCTCTCAATGTTTTTTTTTCCTCTTAGTAGATGTTAACCTTTGTAATATTCCAAATGTTATTTTTCTTGTTGTAATTCTTTCTTTTAATGAAGAAACCTGAATCATTTTCATATGTAGGGTGGCTAAAAAATGAGTAAAGAAGATCTATGTCAGGCAAACAGTGCAACTAAACATATAATACTTACAAGTAAAAAATATTTTTCCAAACTGACAATGCTGAAAGAAAAAGTCAATATGATATCAGGTTCTGCAAACCTGATTAAAGACATTGGAAAAACAAATATTATTTTGCATAGAGGAATAAAATTTACAATTGATAATGCATTGTTCTCTAGTCAATCAAAGAGAAATCTACTTAGCTTTAAAGGTATACATTACGATGGTTATCATATTGAAACTGATAGAAAGAATAATATGGAGTATCTTTATATCATATCTATTGTCTCATATGAAAAACGTATATTGGAAGAGTAACCTGCTTTATCTTCTGGATTATATTATACTCATATACGAGTAATTGAAACATATGCAACAATGAACCTGAAGTTCATGAATCCAGACATATTTACAATTTGGCATGATAGATTAGGTCATCTAGGGACTATAATGATGAAGAGAATTATTGAGAATTCAAAATAGATACCCATTGAAGAGCCAAAAGATTCTTCAATCTAATGAATTATCATGTGATGCTTGCTCTTGAGCAAAATTGATAATTAGACCATCACCAGTTAACGTAGGGACTGAATCATCTACACTTTTAGAACGAATTCATGGTAATATATGTGGACCTATTAACCCACTAAGTAGGTCACATAGATATTTTATAGTATTAATAGACACATCTAGTAGATGGTCACACATGTGTTTATTATCAAGTCGAAATCTTGCATTTGCAAGATTACATGCTCAAATAATTAAGTTAAGAGCACAATTTCTTGATTATACAATTAAGACCATTAGTTTTGATAATGCTGATGAATTTACATCCCAAGCTTTTGATAATTATTGTATGTCAATTGAGATAAGTGTTAAACATCATGTAGCTCATGTTCATACATAAAATGGTTTAGCAGAATCATTCATAAAACGTTTGCAATTAATTGCTAGACTATTGCTTATGAGAGCTAAGCTTAGGGAAATGCTATTTTGCACGCAACGTTACTTGTATACATTAGGCCAATAACTTATCAAAAATACTCGCTGTTACAATTAGCTTATGCCAAATATTTCTCATCTGAGAATTTTTGGATGTGCAGTATATGTTCCAATTGCTCCACCACAACACACTAAGATGGGTCCACAAAGAAGGTTAGGAATATATATTGAATATGATTCCCTATCAATTATTAAATATCCTAAACCCTGATGGGTGATGTAATTATTGCACTATTTGTTGATTGTCATTTTGAGATAGATTTTTCAATATTAAAGGGAGGAATTAAGAAGTTAGAAAAATAAATTATATGGAACGCATCGTTATTATCTTAATTAAATCCCCATACAGATCAATATGAACTTGAAGTTCAAAAGATTATTCATTTGCAAAATATAGAAAATCAGTTACTAAATACATTTATAGATACAAAGAAAATAACAAAATCACATATAGCAACTACAAATGTCCCATTAAAAATTGATATCACAACACAACAAGTTGTCACTAATGAGTCTGGATGAGTTTGGAATACGCTAGAAGCGTGACAGACCAGTGGGTTCCATAAATAAAAATCCTTGAAAAAGAAAAATAATTAATAGTCAAGAAGACTTGGTTGAGGATATAAATACCCATAAAGAAATTCATGACATGACTAATGAGGATGGTGAAATACCTAAAGATAATAATGAAATTTCAATAAACTATGTCTTGACAAGAAAAAGATAGAACTGAACTCATGTAGTTATCGACAATATTTTTGCGTATAATGTTGCTCTTGATATTATATCTGAAAATGAGGATTCTGAACCAAAATTTGTTGAAGAATGTTGATAGAGAAAATATTGGTTTCAGTGGAAAGAAGTAATTGAGACAAAATTAAACTCACTTTCAAAATGTTAGGTTTTTGGACTAGTAGTTCGAACACCAGAAGGTGTCAAATTTGTGGGATACAAATGAGTATTTGTGAGGAAAAAAATGAAAATAATAAGGTAACAAGATATAAAACAAGACTAGTTGCACAAGGTTTTTCACAAAGACCTGGTTTTGATTATGAGGAGATGTATTCTCCCGTGGTGGGTGCAATTACACTAAAATATTTAATTAATCTGATTGTGTGTGAAAATCTAGACATACATCTTATGGATGTAGTCACAGCATATTTATATGGATCTTTTGATAATGATATTTATATGTGAATCCCAAAAGGATTTAAGGTACCTGCAACATATAAATCAAATTCTTAGAAATTGTATTCAATAAAGTTACAGAGATCACTACATGGATTGAAACAATCAGTCGAATTGGTACAATCGCCTGAGTGGATATTTGTTGAAAGAAGGATATCAAAACAATTCAATATGTCCATGTGTTTTTATAAAAAAAATTTCACAATAAGGATCTGCTATTATAACTATATGTTGATGACTTAAATATAATTGGGACTCCTGAAGAGTTTTCAAAAGCAACAGAATAGGAAAGAATTTGAGAAAGATCTCGGAAGAACAAATTTTTCCTTGGCTTGAAAATTAAGCATTTAGCAGATGGGATACTTGTTCAATAGTCAACTTATTATGAAAAGTTTTGAAAATATTCTATATGGACAAAGCACATCCATTGAACATTCCAATGGAAGTTCATTCACTAGATGTGAAGAAAGATATATTTCGACCTCGAGATGTTAATGAAGAACTTCTTGGTCCTGAAGTACCATATCTTAGTGTAATTGGTATACTTACGTATCTTGCTAATAGTACAAGACCAAATATTGAATTTTCAGTGAATTTATTAGCAAGATATAGTTCTTTTTCAACAAAAAGACAGTGGAACGAAATTAAGTAGATACTCCGTTATCTCCGAGGAATGATCGACATGGGTTTTTTTTTTTTATTCAAATAAATCAAAATTTGATCTAGTTGGTTATACAGATTTTGAATATTTTGGTCCACACAAAACTAAATCTACATGTGGAGGAACTGTTATATCATGGCGTCGGTGAAACAGACCATAACGGCTACTTCCTCAAATCATATTGAAATTCTTGCAATTCATGAGGCTAGTCGAGAATGTATATGACTAAGATCAATGATTTAATATATTCATGAAACATGTAATTTGTCTTCTAATAAAAATCTTCCAACAATGTTATACGAAGACAACACAACATGCATATCCCAAATCAAATGAGGATATATTAAAAGAGATAGAACAAATAATATTTCACCAAATCTTTTCTACACTCATGATCTTGAAGAAAATGGCGATATCTTTGTATAACAAATTTGTTTAAAAGATAACTTGGCAAACTTATTTACAAAAGCATTACCTACAGCAACTTTTGAAAAACTAGTAACATTGGAATGTAACAACTCGGAGATCACAAATGATATTGTCATGAGGGGGAGTAAATAGACTTTTTAGGAGTATAAATTATATGATATATGAACTTTTTTCCCTTCACTAGAATATTTTTCCATTGAATTTTTTCCTAGTAAGGTTTTAATGAGGCATATTTCATATATATAACGGGCATCTAAGAGAGAGTATTATAAATATTATGATAATAGATGCCCATTAAATGCTCATGTTTAGTGTCCACTGACCATATGTCGTGTCCCCTTTTCCCAAAGTGTTGTTCATATGTCTCAACATTACACATTATTGGTGTCCATGTAATCTACCTCCTACTTGCCAAATTGCTTATAAATAGTGGTATTTGGTAGATTTTAGAAGATACACACATTGGGCAAAATCCATGAAAGTTAGAGAAATGGGAGATTTTAGAGAAATTCTTCATTTCATATTTTGTTAATTTATTTTATATATTATGTTTTATTTATCTTAAAATCTATTTATTTTATTTTATATTGTTACTATATTATATTTTATCCATATTCGTGTTCTCTTTATGCCTTGTTGGGCTCCTCAAATTTATAATAAATATCACCTTTTTTTTATTATTATTAAATAATATCTCCAGTCTTGATTATCTTTTCTTGATATATTTAATGATTCAAACGTTTTATCTAATTTTTTTCCGATAAATATCCTGTACAATGTAAAATTAAAAAAAAAATTATAACAAATCTATAATTAATAAATAAGTTTAATCTTTATTTAAAATTGTAATATTTACCATATGGTTTCATGGGCACACAACAATATAATCATATTTTTTAATTGCATTATGTATGTTTTGTTTATAAGATAATTTGTAAAAAAGAAAATGTGGGATATCTAGGCTATTCAACGGTGAAGATTTAGTAAAAAGAAGGGATTACAATTGATTATTGTAATAGACTAGTTCTAATGTGGGTGATATTATTTTGCGTAAGCTCAACTTATTAATTTTACTCTTCACCTTCTATTTTCAATTTTTTTTTTTTTTAAACCAAGGACTCTTTAGAAGGATCTTTATGATTGATGATCCTACCCCTCCACAAACATATGAAACCTAACATTTTACTTACGTCTTACTGCATTTTATAACTTATCACGTTATGAATGATCATGTTTGTCGTAGCCCTAATGTGATGACCATCCTTATTACGATTTTCATTTTCTTATAAAATTCCGACAAACTGTGAGAAAAATGGAGAAATACAACAAACATTTTATAACACATCGCGTTGGGATAATCATGTAGTCCTAACACAATAACCATCTCTATCGTAATCTTCATTTTTCTCAAGCAAAAAACAACAAGACATTAATTTATTTTTATTATTATTATTATTATTTTGCTAAAAGATGCGTGTGTTTTTTAAATTTGACTTTACTAATTCTTTATTATATAAAAAATATAAGAAAATATGGTAAAATAGAAATGATTGAAAAATCTAGTGGCAAATTGAGAATTTAAAATTAGAGAGAGAGAAATAAAAGGCACAAAAGGTACATAAAAAATGGATATAATTTGAAGGCAAAATAGACATTATGAAAATGTATCAAGTATAACTCCTTTTAGTTTAGTTAAAAATAGGAATTATAAGAAATTAAAAACTCTTCCCTCGTTAATCTATTTTAATATTGTATAGATATAGATAGAGCACAACTAATCTAAAAATCTTGTTCAATTAAAAACAATTCTATGACTAAATTCTACCATTTTTTTTTCACTTCTTTCTTTTCTCTTCGTCTCTCTTGATTAAGGGTAATCAAAAAACTCGATAATTCGAAAAAACTGATCAATCCAACCTGACTCTACGATTTGAGTTGGATTATCAACTCATTTAAATTGGTTTGGATTGAAATAAATGGAAATTTTATGAATTTAATTGGTTCATGAGTTCAATTAATATAACACAAACCAACTCAAACCAACTCGAACTTATTATTAACTTTAGAATATATATTTTTTGTTACTTATAATACAACTATGTATACATATATTGATTTTATTTTTATTATATTTTATTATTTTTTGAATAATTTATTTTCTAACAACTCTTTAAAATAGTTTTTTAAGCACCTTGAAAAGAAAATTTTCATTATATAAACTGAAATCGAGTTGTTAATCTTAATTCAATATATGAAAATAATTTTTCTAAAAAAATTACGTATTTACATTTAACTTTTTTTTTATAAAAAAATTTTAAATAAATTATCCAAGTAACCCAAACCAACTTAAACCAAATATTTTATGGTTGGGTTCATTTTTTAATAAAGGTTATTTGGGTTGAGAAATTTAAACTCGAAAAATTGAGTTGAGTTGAGTTGTGTCTAAAAAGTCCTTCAACCCAATTCAACCCAACCCACGAATACCCCTACTCTTTTCTTTCCCTCTGAACACTTATGTGCTAGCCAACATTTATTCAATTGGATAATTATCTAAAACAATAATTGAAACGAAAAAAAAAAAAAAATTGCATTTTTACATATAGAATGTTGGTGACCAAGAGGTAAGTTAAGCTATGCTTACTATGGCAAAAATGTTTAGCACTTAACAAGTTGACATCGAAACTTTGGGATGATTATTAATTTAACGGAAAATTTTACAAAAATATTGAGGCCTTTTCAAATAGGCAAATATTGTCACTAAGTTTAGTGAATATGCGTTCAGTAGATATATTTTGGCTAAGTTATAGAAAATATCATATAACTTATACTTGTGTAAAAAAAGAAATACCTTTGAACTTTAAAAAAATTCAATAATATCCTTAAACTTTTAGTATTTTGTTGAAAAAATATCCTTAAACTTTTAAAAGTTTCAATAAAATCCCTTCAACTTGAAAAAATTTCAAAAATACCTTTATCACATATATGGACATAAATCGTTAATATTGTTTCAGAAACATTCTTGAACTTTTAAAAGTTGTATTAATACCCTTAACATTTTAAAACAAGTTTAAACATGTTCCTACAATTATTATAGTGATCAATTTATTTGAAATTCTCTTGAATTGGAGAAAAACAAATTTTACAACAAATTCTATAGATGCCATCATTTATATCATATAGATATTCTCCTTTTTCTTTTTCTTTTCTCATATATCCAATTTTTACCCTAATTTCCTCAACAACCAAATATAAACTAAACTTCAAGTTAAAACATAAAATCCCAAGAATCCCAAATCAAGTTTCAACTTTGTATCCCTTGCCTGTATTTCAAGCCTTCAACCTCTTCATCTCTCTGACCCCAAGTTTCACTGTGGCACCTTTCTACCCCGCCGTCTTGAGTGACCCTTTTGGTTCCTCTACTCTCAGTTCACCAATCTCTCTACCTGATATTTCACTTCAAGATCACCCTTTTCACTCTTGTAATGTTCGTGTTTTCCCTCTTGATTCATTTGTTTTTGAGTTGTTTGTTTTTTCCCTTGAATTTGCTTTCGAGATCTTTATTTATGAGTTCAATTGCTTTATTAGGGTTCATTGAGATCTGATCGGTGAGGCAAAATAATTTAGATTCTCAGAGTCTGGAAGAATATGTCGCAAGACGATTTAAAGAAGGCTTATAGAAAGACCACTATCAAGAACTAACCTGATAAGGGTGGTGACCCCGAAAAAGTGAGCTCTTTCTCCCTCCTTTGATAGTTTTGAATCTTTAGTTATTTATTTAATTTGGGTAACTTTTAAATTTATTTTTCTAATGATAAATGACCACAGACCATTATATTTAGATCGACTGCTTAGTTTTGTAAATTTATCCTTTGCTGATGGTCTTGAGTTTTGATTAAGAAAGCTGATTTAACATGCTTGTACTTTAATCATGGGAGTTGTTTGCTAGGATTGCAAGAAATGGAATTGATTCTCTTCTTACGTCAGGTGTGAAATTTGAACGTTGATGGTTTGTGTGTACTTGTGTAGTGAATAATATGAATCTTTTGAAGTGTAATGTGTTATATCACACTGAAACGTTTTTCCCTTTGTTTAACTGGAAAGCTTTATTGACTTCGACCCAAAGCTAGATTTAAATCACTATACAATGTAGAGTGGTTCAACACAAAGGCTTACTTCACTTTCCAACAACAGCCATGGAGCTTCATTAAAAAATTCTTCAAGATCGGCTTGAACAAGGTACACACACAGAGTCTGTCTCTCTTTCCCTCTATTTTTCATTGCACTTTCATTCACTCAATTTTCACTGAAAACTAACAAACTTATGTTAACGTGTTTGAAGGGATTGGAATTCCCCATAGTGGAAGCAATTGGATACAACGGTCTCTAAATTTATTTTACATAACATACAAAATACAGGGTAATAGAAACTATTGATAAACATTATTAATTCAAGCATGCTACTATAGTGAAAATTGAGAAGATGGATTAAGAAATCACTCACCTTTGAAGACCGATTTTTCACGTTCCTCTCCAATTCAAGTTGTTTTCTCCTAATCTCACGAACTCGGCATCCACAAACTCAATGAATAGGAACAGATACCACCAATGAGTTTTCCCCGTTATTCTCAGGGACGAGAATCGTGATGAGTTGTAGGCTTGCACTCAATCTTGGTGTGATTTTTTAGAGAAGAAAATTCCTCTGTATTAAATCAGAGAAGAACTAAAGGAGAGAGAGAGTTGAGGGAGTTATAACTCCCTCCCCTTTGTTTTTAATAAATTCAAATTCAAAATTTGATTTTTTTTTAATAAATACATATATTAACTAATTTAATATATATAAATATTAAATTATATTTTATATCACATATAGCATATAACCTATAGTTTATATTATATCACATATAATATAACATATAATTTTTATATAAAACACATCCATATAATTTAATATTTGAATCACATTCAAATAACAAACCATCTCATCAAACTATATAAATTTAATATGAATCATATTCATATTAATTTTAACATATAGTTTCTATGTGAATCATATTAACATAATCAATATTTGAATCATATTTAAACATTTATTTCTCTCATAAATTTAATATGAATCATATTCACATTAAATTTTAACATATAGTTTTTATATGAATCCTATTCATATAATTAATATTTGAATCATATTCAAACATTTATTTCTCTCATAAAACTATACAAATATAATATGAATCATATTCACACTAAATTTTAACATAAAGTTTTTATATGAATCATATTCATATAATTAATATTTGAATCATATTGAAACATTTATTTCTCTCATAAAAATGTATCAACATACATTATATTATATAGTGTATCAATATACATTTTTTAACTGTATCATATACAATTAATTTCCTTTAATTTATTTGAACAATTCAAGTTACACCAAATTAATTTGATTTCTGTCAGTCCTCATTGAGCTAACGAGGGGATCTTATGGATCTATAGATCGAAGCTCCAATGATATGAGATTAATTGAGTAAACTCTTTTGATCAAATTAATCAACATTCATTTATTATCGGTCATTCCACTAAAGACTGATAGCTGAACTCTTTGCACTATAGATATATTTATATGTCAATTGAACCAATCAATAGTGTGTTAACCCTTCACAAATTGCTCGCAAGTACAGCTAGGTCTAATTATCATTTTATCCCTGTAGTTATATTTAACTCCTTAAGTACCACTGATCCTTCTAATGAACAATTAATCATAGTCCAATTATGACTGAACCCCTCTTGGACTAAGAGAGGGTGACGCGCCTCATTGTTGAAGCCCCGAAATCAATCCTTAAGGGAGAAATTTATCTTCTTACACTGACTATAGGGAATGAGTGAATTCCTTCTTGTGTAGTTGTGTTCCCAACTCCCCAATTAGACGAATCTCCAAAATGGTAGGTTTATTGAGTTGGCAAATCTGGCCACTCTCACTCATACAAATCAAATAATCGCCCTCATAAGTAGGAGTTCACAACTCACTCAGGATTAAGGTCAAGTCACCTATGGTCATCCTGGTGAAATATAAGTCTCTTCTAGCAACGATGTTATAAAGAGAGACTTAACATTTCGTGGTCCAATCTTTATATAAACTCTTTTGTATAAGATAACTCCGCTCACATGTCTCCACAAGAATGATCAAGATCAGATTATTTATAGCACTTTACAACAATTGTAACAACTACAAAGTGGGTCGTATTAGTAGTGTTACCAGGATAAAACACCCAACCTTATCCATATACTACAAGCCATCTAAGTTATCGTTTAAACAAAATCCCCTTGTATGTCTCCACATACATATTTAAGTTACATCATATAACTTTAGATCTTAGGTTAATGAATTATTGCACAAGTAATATAAAATCAATCAACCATTGATTCAACTAACATAAAACTATGAGGCTTTAGGGCATACACCCCAAAAGTTTTGAGGTGTGCATTTGACAGAACAAATTGGGCTTAAGATCTTTTTACTCGATCTCAATAAATGGTAAGTTTCTAATTTACCATTTATTAACAAATAACACCAACTCCAGGTGGTATAAAACGAGTCTTAAAGTGTTGTTGTAGATGGGACTAGAATTAGCGTCTGCGTCTTTTTGTTTTGTTAGTTGTCTTTTTTGTAGACAAAGCCCATAGATTTTTGTAAATAAATGATCTAGTCTGTAAGTATGAGCATATAATAAAAACATTGGTATTTTGGTCAATGCTAGAGTTTGTTGTGCGATGCTGATGTTGAGTTTACTATCTACTAACTTATTCTCTTGTATGATAATATTGAATTCCTCTTATTCTTTTGCTACTACCTTTAGCTTGTTGATATCGTGCATCTGAAATAGTTGTGTCTCATTGGTTGCATTGCATGGATATTTTTTCACCTTAGCTCGGTGCCATTCAAGGTCAAAAACTGAAACCACTACAACAATTTTGGGCTTCAATGTAGGTTGAAAATAGTATTCTCGAATGTATAATGTCGGTTAAAAAAAATGGATCTTTAATGTCAGTTTTAAACCAACATTGAAGATGGCCTACAATGTCGGTTTAAAACTGGCATTAAAGATCTGTTTTTTTTTAACCGACATTATACATCTGAGAATACTATTTTCAACCGACATGAATTCAAATACCAACATTCGATCTAATGGCACCTTTCGCCCTTAGGTTTCCCCCCTCGGTGATCTCTTTCCCTTCGCTCTGCCTACTGGGACTAGCCTTTTGAAGACTAAATTGTCATCTTTCCTTAAGTTAGAAAGTGAAGAAAATCACCCTATTCCTTGTAATTGTAAGGCTCCCTTATTTTGGTATTGGGTCAATCAGTCCCACCATTCCTCAACAACAGGAGCTTTTGATAGGCATCTTACTATGAGATAACGCCTTTTCATTATCTACTGCCGATAAATCCATGGCATATGTCTTGTACGTTGGGTACGCTAATGCTTCTACTTCTGCTTATGCCACTGAGGAAGTAGTTCTTCTTATAGCAACAGACTTGGATCAAGAAGACAAGGGACGCCCATACGCTGCAAGTAATACCATTCAATCAGTCAATTAGTTTCTTTTCTCATCCTACAATGTCGGTTTAAAACTGACATTAAAGGCCTCCCATTTTTTTTTAATTTTATCAAAATTTCATTTCCCTCTCGTGATCTTCTCTCAACTTGCACCGCTCTCACTTTACCAAAATTGAAAACCCTCGACCAGCTCTTACCCAAACAAACTCTTTCCTCTCTCAGCTGCTCAGTCGTTACCTTTAGGTGGGGTTGTCATCATCGGTGCTCTGAGCTTACTTGTCGTGCGTTGGTTATCTGGCTGGTCGTATGGGTTTTGGGGTTGCGGTGGGGTGTTCTCCGGCGGGTTTCTTTCGGTGGGTTATTCTCCGGTTGGTCGCGTGGGTTTTGGTTGTGTGGTTAGGTGTTCTTCGGCGGGTTTTTTCAGTGGGTTATTCTCCGATTGGTCCCGTGGATTTTGTTTGTGTGGTTGAATGTTCTCCGGCAGGTTTCTTTTGGTGGGTTGTTCTCCGGCTGGTCAATTGCATGGGTTTTGGTTGTGCACTTGGGGGTTCTCTGACGGGTTTCTTTCAGTGGGTTGTCCGGTGGATTTCGTGGGATTTTTCTGGTGGGTTTCTTTCAATGGTTCCAGTCGTAGATGTAGGTCACCGATGTCGTGGTCAGCTCGCCGTTTGTCAGATCTTCCGTCTCAACTCTGTTCGTAAAGGTCCATGATCGTCAGTGTTTCGATCTTTAAACTCCAGTTTGGATCTCTTCAAGTTTGTGGGTTGTTTAAGTTGTTTTGCTTGGAAATGTATAATTTTATTTTCATATGAATTTTCAATTTAATAATTTAAAGTTATTTAATATATTTTATTTTTATTTTAATGATTAAGCTTATTGAAATTTAAAAATGTTGGAATTAAATTAGTTGAAGAATATATACTTGGTTGGTGGTCTTAAAATTTGTTGATTATTGATTGGTGTGGTTCAAGTATTACTTAGGAGTTATTTGAAATGCTTTTGGTTATGTTTGAGAGATAAGGTGGTGAAGAAAACCGAATACAATAGTGTTGTGTAGTGGAGAGCTTGTTAATGATATTTGGAGAATAAGGAAACATAAGGTACATGAATAAATATAAAATAAAAACAAAAATGGCAATACTTAATGGGCTAAATTAATTTTATGTTTTGTTCCAATGATTAAGCTTCTTTAAATTTGTTGATGTTGCCTATTTTACAATCATAATTTTATGCTTTTAAATTTACCCTTGTTATTGTTTTTCTTTTTTGTAGATTAAGTTGCATATTTTACAATCATGGATAAGTCATGGATGAAAATGAATAGAATGTCAGCTGAGTATGGTTTAGGGGTTGAGATGTTTATTAAAAATTGTCTACAACATTCAAATATTTTGAATGTTATGAGTTGTCCATGTTTCAAGTGTGTGAATGCAAAGACTCTAAATGTGAACAAAATAAGAGATCACTTATTTTTTAATGGTATAGATCAAAGTTATCAGACATGGATTTTTCACAATGAATCATTACCGATTAAGAGAAACAATGAAAGTGTGTCTACTAATGAAAGAGACAAAGTTGATGAGGATGATGTTCATATTGACGACACAATTGGAATGTTTGAGACTGCATACAATAATTATTTTGTGAAAAATCTGATAATTTTGAAGAATTATTAGATGATGCGAAGAAACCATTGTACCCAAATTGTAAAACATTTTCCAAAATATCTATATTGGTAAAGTTATATAATTTGAAAGCTAAATTTGGATGGAACGATAAGAGTTTCTCTGAGTTGTTGGAATTAATTCATGACATATTTTCTAGTCCTAATGAAATTCCAACTTCTACTTATGAAACAAAAAGGATGTTGGGTATTCTTGGAATGAAGTCCAAGAATATTCATACATGTAGAAATGATTGTTGCTTGTTTAGAAAAGAACTCTCTAATACAAATGTATGCCCCTTATGGTACATCAAGATGGAAACTTCAAAAAAATTTAAAGGTAAGAGCTAAGAATATCCCAGCAAAAGTCATGTAGTATTTCCCCCCAATTCAGAGATTTGAAAAAGTGTTTCGAAGTAAAGAAACAGCTAGTTTATTAACGTGGCATACTAAAAAAAAAAAAGAAACAGATGGTTTATCCAAAGATGCCCTATCGTGGAAATAAATAGACAATTTGTGGCCATAATTTGGGTCAGAACCTAGAAATCTTCGTCTTGCTCTTTCGATAGATGGGGTAAATCCACATGGAGATCTTAGTAGTAGATATAGTTGTTGGCTAGTGATGTTAGTGACGTACAATCTACCTCCATGGCTATGCATGAAGTGAAAATTTTTTATGTTGACTACATTAATATCTGCTCCTAAAAGACCGGGAAATGACATAGATGTTTATTTAGCTCCATTAGTAGATGACTTGAAAAACTTTGGAAAGATGGGGTAGAATGTTACGATGCATATGAAGAACAACATTTCATGCTTAAAGTTATTTTATTATGGACCATTAATGATTTTCCTGCCTATGATAACTTCTGTGGTTATATGGTTAAAGGATATGATGCATGTCTAAATTGTGGAGAGAATACTTCATCCACTTATTTACCAAAAGGGAAAAGGATGGCATATCTTGGGCATCGTAAGTTTCTACCCTGCCATCATCCATATAGGAAACAAAAGAAAGCTTTTAATAGCGCACAAGAATTAAAATTTGCTCCAGAACCATTGAGTGGGGAAGAAATTCTTGCATAAATAAGTAAGTATCAATATTCATTTGGTAAGAAAACTATCAAGGAAAAGAACAGTGGAGATAGTCCTTCAACTTATTGGAAGAAAAAATCAATTCTTTTTTAGTTAGAATACTAGAATTATCTTGAGGTGCGACATTGGTTAGATGTAATGCACATTGAAAAGAATGTATTTGGCACATTTCTTGATATTCCTAGTAAAACGAATGATGGAATAAAAACTTAATTAGATTTGATGGAACTGAACATTAGATCAGAGTTAGCCCCTCAAGTAAGGGAGAAAAAAGTCTTTTTACCTCCCGCACATTAACACGAGCTGAGAAATTGAGCTTTTGTTAGGTACTATCAAAAATTAAAGTACCTGAAGGCTATTCATTGAACATTCAAAATTTAGTGTCGCTAATAGATTTGAAACTTTACGGACTTAAGTCGCATGATCATCACGTTCTTATGCAACAATTTATCGGTAGCCATTCGTGATATTTTACCCAAATATGTAAAACTTGCAATTACTCGCCTATGCTTCTTTTTTAATGCGATATGTTGCAAGGCAATCGATTCATCTCAGATAAAAGGTATGCAAGAGAATATCGTTGTCACTCTATGCCTCTTAGAGAAGTATTTTCCACCATCATTCTTCACAATAATGGTACACCTTGTAGTGCATCTCGTAAGAGAAGTTGAGTTTTGTTGACCTGTTTATTTGAGGTGGATGTATCCTTTTGGATGATACATGAAAGTGTTGAAAACTTATGTACGAAATAGAAATCGACCATAAAGATGTGTTGGAGAAAATTATATTGTCGAAGAGACTATAGAGTTTTGTTCTGAATTTGTATTTGGGTTAATTCAATTGGGCTAAACTCATCAACAAAGAAAGAGAACTCAAACATTGATAGAGTATTGTCAGCTGCTTCTTTTATCAGACCGAGTAAGGATGAGTTGGATCAAGCTCATCTTTATGTCATTCAAAATGTAAATGATGTGCTTCCTTACTTCAAGTATGCAGATCTCCATCTTATTCTCGTTTTAGGTTACTTGATTATTCAATAATCTACTAATTCTGTCATTTATAGTAAGCAACATGTGGATATTTTGTCTAAGCTCAATTCTAGTAAAAATAAAAGTAGAAAGTGGCTTCAAGAAGAGCATAATCGTACATTCAGTCGATGGTTGTCCACACGGGTAATCTTTAAAGACCTACTATTTGATGTATAATTAAATGTTAACTACTAAAATTATTATGAAATATATCGTAGGTTGCACTAGCTCTCGAAGTTCTCAAAAATTCCATATCGTTTTCTTTGAGATGGATAGCTAATGGACCTTGTCCAACTATGGCACAATATTCTGGTTATGTGGTCAATTGTTACTACTATCACACAAAGAATCGCGATGATGTTAGGAGGGTTCAAAATAGTGGAGTTAGTATAACGACTACCATAATGCAAGTCTCTAGTGCTAAGGATAAAAGGGTCGTCATGTCAGATATGACCTTTTATGGTGTAATACAAGAAATATGGGAGTTTGACTATCATGGATTATCATTTATGTTATTCAAATGTAATTGGGTTAAGAATAGAACTGGAGTCAAAACAGATGAGTTTGAGTTTACTATTGTGGATCTCAATCGTATTGGACATAAATCAGACCCATTTATTTTAGCCTCCCAAGCAAAACAAGTGTTCTATGTAAAAGACCCCGCAAATTCGGGTTGGTCAATTGTTTTAACATCTCCATAACGAACAATTGAAGATAATTTTTATGAAGATGAAATAGAAGATATGCTACAAGAGTGTGGTTATAGAGATATGTAATGAATGCCCAATGTTGATACATCTATTAAGATTGATGGTACAACATCCACATACATTAGAAATAATTGTGAGGGTAGATGGGTTGATGAATAATATATTAAACATGGTATGTCATTTACTATGGTTATGTGTATTGAAATATTAAGATTATATGTCATTTACTGTGAGTAGTGTTTTTTTTTTTTTTTTTTTTTACAGATTGACATGGAATATTCGACAAGTAGTAGCAAGGATGATAGAAATATGATCCCACAAAAACACAGTAGAATAAATATTCCACGTGGCCCAACTACAATGTCTGAATTGGCACAAATAAGAACATCTGGGCAACGGTTGACCATTTATTATAATGAACATGGACAACCGATTGGATTTGGAGCAAAGAAGATGCAAAGTTATATAAGAGTTTGTATTCGACAACAAATACCTATAACGTAAAATTCTTGGAAAAAAGTTTCAAACCGTTTAAAAGACAAACTTTTTTATTGTGTAGTTGTATGTTTTCAAAAATTTTAATTCATGTGCATAATAGTTTATTAGTTTATTGTTTAACTGTTTTTTTCATTGTGCAGATGTCGTTCGATGTGGACACTAAGTCCAAACATTGTATACTCTGTTGAGGTTGATGCCCTAAAGTCTCACGTCCTGTAGTTTGTAAACAGTTTGTACGAATGCTTGTGCTGTATAATATATGGTATTTACTTTACAAACTTCACATCTTGTATTTTTGCTTAGTTGCTTGTTTTATTTGCTTTACCACAAACCAATAAACATAAACTCCCTAGTTATCTGTATGTGACTCAAGCATGTATGTGGTGACATACAAGTGGATCATGTCTTGAGTGATAACCAAAATGGTTTGTAGTATATGGATATAGGAGGGAAACCTTATCCTGGTAACGCTATGGATGTGACCCGCTTTGTGGAATGGTCACAAGTGTTATGACTTGTCACAGATGGTCTGATCCTGATCATTCGTGTTGGGAACATGCGAGCGGGGGCGTCCTATACAAAGAGTTTGTATAAGATCTGACAACGAAGTGTTAACGTCTCGTTATATAACACCGTTCATGATAGAGACTTCACTTCACTAGGATAACCATAGGTAACATGACCTCAATCCTGAGTAATTTGGGAACTCCTGCCATTGAGAGCGGCTCTTTGATTTATATAGGTGCGAGTGGCCATTTCGCCGATTCAAATTTACCATTTTGGGGATTCGTTTGATTTGAGAGTTGGGAACTCAGCTACACAAGATGGAATTCATTCCTTCCCCAAGGCAGGGGTAAGTAGATAGATAGCTTCCCTTAAGGGCTAATTCCGGGACTTGAACGATGTGTCACCACACACCTTCTCTTGACCCGAGAGGTGTTCACACATAGTTGGATTATGTTGTATTGTTCATTAGAGGAATCAGTGGTACTTAAGGAGTGAGATGTAACTACAGGGGCAAAACGGTAATGGCCCAGCTATACTTACGAGCATCTGTGAAGGTCATCGTACTCATGATTGGGTATATCCGATGGACATAGAAATATATCTGTGGTAAGTAAAGTTCATTGTTGGTCTTTAGTGGAATGCCTGATAGTTAATGGATGGTGGATTTCGTGGCTAAAGAGTTTAGTCAGCTATTCACGGACCGTTGGAGCTTCGAGCCACAGGTCCATTCGGTCCCCTCGGTAGCTTGAATAAAGTCGAGAACCAGTATTTGGGTTAATTTGAAATGTTCAAATTGATAGAGGAAGTTTGATATATTATGATATAATTGACTAGTCTAATTTAATATATAGATATAATTGGCTAAATGTAATGAGATACATTAATTGTGGAGCAAATTAGATATAAATATGATTTATATCAAGTAAAGGAGAAAATACTATAGTAGATATGTGATATCAAACTATAGGGTAAAAATATAATATGATTATATTTATTAATTAATTAATTGGTTAATTATATGATAATTAAGCCAAAAAAATCACGTTTGGACGTAGGTTAGTGGGAATGAGTCGGTTATTGTAACCGATGAAATAAAAATGAAATTGTTTCATTTTTTAAACACCCCATTCGTCAATCCTCCAAAAAGAAAGAAGAGCGTGCGTTGGTAGAAAAGAAAACGATTGCTTAAAGAATCAAGAGCCTATACGATAGTTGCCTTGTGCCTAAACGATCATCCACCTCACGCCTAAACGATCACACGCTATTTTCTACACGATTGGATAGCTTCTCTAAACGATCGTATAGTGTGCCGATTTTGCTAAATGATCGTATACCTTTTTCTAAACGATCATATAGTAAAACCTACACGATCGTGTAGTGTCTCCTAAACGATAAGCAGCGTGCTATATGATAGCGCCTTTTTCCCTCCTACTTGCTTATCACCTACATGATTTGGTTTTCCTCCTTCCTCTACCAAATTCACCAAAGACCACGCTTTGGAATCTCACTCCGAGAATACCCGGGGCTCTTTTCTGGTGGTGTCGTCCCTATGGCGTTCGTGTTTGCGGTTGTTCATGCTACTCTAGTCGACACTTCTACTGGCCATTGGTAGATCGCGTGGAAGTTTTTCGCTACTTTGAGTGCTAAACTCTGAAGAACGTCTTCAACTGGTATGACACTCTTTCCCTTGTTATTTTTTTGTTCTTAGCATATCGTTAATTAAGGTTTGTTTGCATAACTGTATGTATTGAATGTATAATATGTATTTCGGTCACTGTGAGATCAGAGTGATCCGAACGTGCTCATGTAACTCTTCGGAAAGAGATCCTTCAATTGGTATCAAAGTCAAGTTCTGATATTGCGATTTCATATGTTGCAACAAAATGACATATACATTCATGATGGGTACATTTCTACGCTATTTAATTGATAAATCTACTGTGGATGTGTGGGATTAATGGATGTTTTCGGGATGATTAGCCTTAGTTTGATTTAGATCCTTTTACATTTGCGATTGTTTGTAAAGGCCCCTACATTTTTGGGCATTAATAATCGTTATCAAGTCTGTATTCAAAGTTTGTTTGAAGTTTTGACTCGTTCGTCAAAGTTCTGGGTAAGCGTTGTGGTTCTTCGAAGAAAGAGACGATCTAGGGTTGATCGCATCGTTCAAAAGATATGGTACGCGATCGCTGTTGATCGCATCATAAAGTCAATGGAGTACGTGATCGCTGTTGAACGCTTCGGTTAAATGATGGGGTATGTGATCAAGAGTTGGTCTCATCGGATTGACGATCGGGTACACGATCGCAGAGTATCGCGTTGTGTAGACGATGAGATGCTCGCGGATCGTTTAACGCATGCACGCTAGACGATCGTTTAGGTCAGCAAGCTTCATCACTTAGTAACTGACTAAACGATCACTTAGTAAGGCAAGGTAAATCGTTTACCTGGTTGCACGCATCGTGTAGACGATGAGATGCTTGTGTATCTGTTTAAGCGCGCGCGCTAGAGATCGTTTAGTCACAAGCTTCATCGCTTAGTAACTGACTAAACGATCGCTTAGTATCGCACGGTAAATTGTTTACCTGTCGTCGCGCTACACAATCGCATAGACGATCAGGCTTCACAGCCTCATCATCGTCTATGCGATTGTTTAATTATGCTCATATCGTCTAGTGTGTGTTGAACGATCGTCCTACTGGAGTTTACTACACGATGGAGACCTCCTGGCGGTTCAAGACCCGGCTCACTTGTGAACCGGTTTGCTCGATGAAAAATGTAATAGATAGGATTTTTTCATTCCGATTTTTTGTAAAAGATCATCTCGGTCCATTAATCCTTTATTTATTACATGTGATGTATGTTTTTATATGTCATATGGTATGCACATATAGTAAATCCCACCTTAGGTTATGCAATGGTCATGCATCGTCTCTTTATTGTAATTGTTATAGTTTAGAGAAGCATGATTTAATTATGTAAGAGCATGCTCATGCATCATATAATATAAGAGTTATATTTATGCATGCATAAAAAGCATTGACATACATCATATTTGTATTATAATTGTTAGAGTATAAGGGTGAATGATAGCATGTTGCTTAGTTATTATGCGTTATATAAAAGTTATATATAGTAATGATTGGACATTGCATGAAGTATGACGTATAGGTTACTTTATAAATGTTATAAACGCCTCGTTGTGCGCAATGGTTTTAGTTGTTTCTTTTTAAAAGTTAAAGAGAAATAAGATATGCATGCTTACTTAGGTTTAATTCATGGTTTTAAAGTGTTTAAAACTTGGATCACATAGACTTAAGATCACAATTCTAATACGATTAGCAACCCTAAGGCTTTAATCTTTTAATCAGTTTAACAGGATTAAATTGGCTAGTAAAAGGTTCAAGTGTAGCAAATATATCTATAAGGGACCTTTTGTCTAAGGCGGGTTTTTCTAGGCCGGGGTATTTAAGTTGACAGAAACGTAACACCCCTACCTGGGAACTTATCCGAAAAGGTATATTAGATAGATTTGATGCATGCATGCAAGTTAAGAATAGTCCATTAAAGTGTTTAAATGTGACTACTTGAACTTGTTCATATTTCATAAACAAACGTTGTTCATGAGCAGAGTTTAAAATGACGACTTAAACTAAAATCAGTAGTCAGATTATCTAGGTTAATGAACCCCTAGGTAAAACATTCAGTGGGAGATACTTGGGGCATAAGATGCTTCACTTAAACCTTTCATGTATCTCCTAAATAGTCTATATCGTGAGATCTACCCTCGGCCTCGCGGCACCTTTGGCGTGTCCTCTCAACGGATGGTGTTTGGGTAGGTCAATATCAAGGTGAATGGAGAGAGTGTTCATAGTAAGTGGGAGGGGGAAGTGCGATAGCATATCCCTCGATCTCCCTCATTAGGTTAGTTACTACGCAACGCCTCTAGGCACCCTGGGAGTGTCCCCCTAAAGGATGGCAGTTTTGCGCGTTTCTTTATTTGATCTCCTGTAAGAGGATAAGGTAACTTAGTCTCTTGTCCTAATCTACTTCTTCCCTACGTGGGCTCATTAGGGGAAGACTCTAGCACCGAAAGCGAGAGGTTACACTTACACGAAATAGTTAAAGGTTAACGATTCTGAACCGAAAAATGGAGGCTATTAAGTTTAGTTCCAAGAGTTGGTTCTGCCTAATGGTTGAGAATGTCTTATCCCAGTGAAGGGGCAACTAATCACCCTACTGGTGGCATTTGTTCTGCCTCACTGGGTATCATTGCAAAATAGAAGTTTATAACTTGGGGTACTTGAAACTGTTTTGCAAAACTGATTAATTAAAAGTGGTTTCGCAAATTTCTGATAAAGTTTTGACCGTATTTTCAGCAACATTTTCAAAATGGCAACAGTCACATTGGCATTGCTAAGCGTCGAGAAACTTACTGGGTATAATTTCGCAACATGGAAACACATGATTACAACGATCCTGATCATCAAGGATCTCATGCTCGCTCTCACGGAGGCTTGTCCTCCTATTCTAGCTTCTAATGTCGCTTGAAATGTTTGGGAGGCGTACGAGCGATGAACAAAGGAAAATGAGAAGGCCCAAGCCTACATCTTAACAAGTTTTTCTGAATTCTTGGCCAAGAAACATGAGCCTATGGTCTCAGCGCGTGAGATCATGGAGTCCCTATGGGGGATGTTTGGACAACCGTCTGAACAGCTTATACATGAGGCTCTTAAATACATATTCAACTCCAAAATGGAAGAAGACACCTCTGTTTGCGAACATGTGCTTAACATGATGGTCCACCTTAATGTGGCGGAGTTGAATGGGTCTACCATTGATGAGGGCAACCAGGTTAGCATAATCCTGCATTTTTTCCGGAGAGTTTCCTGCACTTTATTAGTAATGTGATTCTTAACAAAGTGAAATATAACCTTACAAATCTCTTCAACGAGTTGCAGACATACCAATCTTTACTGAAAAGTAAGGAGAGGTAGGAGGGTGAGGCAAATGTTACTTCATCCTCCAGGACATTCCATAGAGGTTCGACCTCAGGAATGAAGTCTGCACCTTCTACTTCTAACTCTGCAAAGGGGAAGAAGAAGAAGGGTGGTAAGGGAAAAGGGAAGGTACCTGCTAACCCACCGCCTGTCGCCCCAAGTAGGCGTCCACAAGTTACTAAGGGAAAGTGTTTCCACTGCAACCAAGATGGACACTGGAAGAGGAACTGTCCTCGGTATCTAAAAGAGAAGAAAGCAGCCATGACTAAGGCCAAGGCTGATAAAGGTAAATGTGATTTACTTGTGCTTAAAACTTGTTTAGTGGAGAATGATCATTCTGCATGGATAATTGGTTCAAGCGCCACTAACCATGTTTGTTCTTCTTTTCAGGCGATTAGATTTTGGCGACAGTTGGAGGCTAGTGAGATGACGATGCAAGTAGGCACCGGGAACGTTGTCTCAGCTGTGGCAGTGGGAGGACTCCAGTTAGCTTTACAGAATAATTTTCTTGTTTTAAATGATGTATATATTATTCCCGAACTAAAGAGGAACCTCATTTCTGTAAAATGTTTATTGCAATGTAAATATACTATCTTGTTTAATGTGGGTAAAGTGTTTATTCATAAAGATGGTGTTTTTATTTGCACAGAAAATCTGGAATCTAATTTATTTGTGCTAAGGCTGTTAGCCATTAATTCCCTCCATAATATTGAATTTTTCAGAACTGTTGTAACTCAATCAAAACGTCGACGAATTTCTCCAAAAGAAAATGCCCAACTTTGGCATTTTCATTTAGGGCACATTAATCTAAATAGGATTGAGAGATTAGTGAAGAATGGACTGCAAAGTGAGTTAGAAGAAAATTCTTGACCAGTGTGCGAATCTTGTCTTGAGGGTAAGATGACTAAACGATCATTTACTGGAAAAGGTTATAGAGCCAAAGAGCCTCTTGAGTTAGTACATTTTGACATGTGTGGTTCAATAAATATGCGAGCCCGAGGTGGCTATGAGTATTTTATCAGTTTCACTGATGATTACTCCAGGTACGGGTATGTTTATCTTATGCAACGGTAGTCTGAATCCTTTGAAAAGTTCAAAGAGTTCAAGGCTGAAGTTAAAAATGCATTGGATAGACGGATTAAAACACTTCGATCGGATTGAGGTGGAAAGTTTTTGGACTCGACATTCCAGGACTATTTGATAGAACATGGAATCGTTTCCCAACTCTCAGCGTCGGGTACACCTTAGCAGAATGGTGTAGTGGAGAGGAGAAATAGGACCTTGTTAGATATGGTTCGCTCGATGATGAGTTATCTTCCTTACCGGACTCGTTTTGGGGTTTCGCAGTGGAGACTGCGATATATATACTCAATTGTGTTCCTTCCAAGAGTGTTGCAAGAACACTTCTGGAGTTGTGGAACGGGCGTAAAGCTAGTTTACGTCACTTCCGCATTTAGGGTTGCCCTGCAGATGTGCTCGAGGCTAATCCTAAGAAGTTGGAACCATGGTCGAGGTTATGCCTCTTTGTAGGCTACCCCAAAGGTACACGGGGGGGTTATTTTTATGATCGATGGAAAATAGGGTGTTTGTTTCAACAAGGCTACTTTCCTAGAGGAGAATCATATAAGGGAGCACAGTCCACGAAGCAAAGTCGTGTTGCGTGAGCTCTCCAATGAAACTACTGAAACTTCAACAAGAGTTGTTGAAAAGCCTGCTACATCAGCAAGGGTTGTTTATGGGAATTCATCCAGTGGGTCGGTTCCACCTTAAGAGTTGAGGGAACCTCGACGTAGTGGGAGGGTTGCGAACCCACCCGTTCATTATCTGGGTTTCACGGAAATCCTTGCTATGGTAGCAGATGGTGACGTTGAGGATCCGTTGTCTTATAAAAAGATGATGGAGGATGTTGATGGGGATGAATGGGTCAAGGCCATGATCTCGAGATGGAGTCGGTACATTTATGGACTGAAACAGACGTCTCGATCTTGGAACATGCGGTTTGATACTGCGATAAAGTCGTATGGTTTTGACCACAACATTGATGAACCTTGTGTCTACAAGAAGATCATCAACGCTTCAGTAGTCTTCTTAGTGTTATACGTAGACTATATCCTACTCATTAGGAATGATGTAGATCTACTGACTGCAGTTAAGAACTGGCTAGCGACCCAATTCCAAATGAAAGAATTGGGAGAGGCTTAGTTTGTTCTAGGTATACAGATCTTTTGGGATCGTAAGAACAAAGTGCTAGCACTATCTCAAGCATCGTATATTGACAAGATATTGCTCAAGTATTTGATGTAGGACTTCAGGAGGGACCTACTGTCGTTCAGGCATGGAGTCACTTCGTCTAAGGACATATGTCCTGCGACGCCTCAAGAGTTTGAGAAGATGAGATGGATCAGTCTAACTCAGGCTATTTTAATGTCGTTGACCCATTATGCCCGCGGCTGGACTAGGGCAAATAGGAGATTTTCTTGTACTGGGCTTTTATGTCCTAGTTTATTGTTTTGTACTAGGTTTTTGTACACCACATTTTGCTTTAGGATAAGGGGGAGATTGTTGGGGTTGATGCCCTAAAGTCTCATGTCCTGTAGTTTGTAAACAGTTTTTACGAACGTTTGTGTTGTATAATATATGATATTTACTTCACATCTTGTATTTTTGCTCAGTTGCTTGTTTTATTTGCTTTACCACAAACCAATAAACATAAAATCCCTAGTTATCTGCATATGACTCTAGCACATATAAGAGGATCATGTCTTGAGGGATAACCAAAATGGTCTTAGAAGGGAAACCTTATCCTGGTAACACTACGGATGCGGCCCGCTTTGTGGAATGGTCACAAGTGTTGTGACTTGTTACAAATGGTCTGATCCTGATCATTTGTGTTGGGGACATGCGAGAGGGGGCGTCCTACACAAAGAATTTGTATAAGACCTTACCACGAAATGTTAACGTCTCGTTATATAACACTGTTCATGACAGAGACTTCACTTCACTAGAATGACCATAGGTAACATGACCTCAATCTTGATTGAGTTAGGAACTCCTGCCATTGAGGGTGGTTCTTTGATTTGTATGGGTGCGAGTGGCCAGGTCGCTGATTCAAACCTACCATTTTGGGGATTCGTCTGATTTGGGAGCTGGGAACTCAGCTACACAAGATGGAATTAACTCCTTCCC